>NC_046156.1:65099374-65319746 GCF_011064425.1 Rattus rattus | reverse complement strand
TNTCATGTTTGCAGCTGTATCGTGATTCTGTTGTGAAGCATAATGCTCATCTTTCTGTGGCCTTCCACATGGGAGGGGCTAGGGGACACTCATCGCATGAAACATGACCTGGAGAACTAGACCATAGAGAGTTTCGGGACGAGGGTGGGTGTGGGAGGGTAGGGATGTTACAGCATCAGGTTTTTTCTTAAAGCCAGATATCAGGAGGGAATGCCTGACCTAGGGGCCAGTGAGCGGACAGCTTCTGTGGAATGCTTTGAACTCCAGGTGAGCTAGGCTTCCTTCCTTCCTTCCTTCCTTCCTTCCTTCCTTCCTTCCTTCCTTCCTTCCTTCCTTCCTTCCTTCTGTCTGCTGCTGCCCAGAAGAGATTTGGGGGAGTTGGGAGTGAGAATTGGCCTCTTTCCAACCGCTGGGGTTGGACTGCCCTCTAGTGGCACAAGGGAGCAGTATAAGAAAGTCAGCCCACAACCCAGAGAGGAGCCCTTCTTCCCTCTGGAGGGTGTGGTCTTACACCCAGCACCTCCTCACTCAGAGGCCATGCTGCTCTCTCATTGGCACAGGCTGGTGTTCTGAGAGGATCTTGGTGGAAGTGAACCTACCTGAAGGACAAGTGTCCCTTGCCCCTTTTCCTGGGTAGCCCTCCTTGGGGCTCTCACCTGACACCCTTCCCAGCTAAAGTCACTCACCTCCAAGGCTGCCACCCACAGAGGCAAACACCAGTGTGACAAACATTCCAAAGAGCTGATACATGGCCTGAGATGTAGCACTGCGCTGACCCTTGGCTATGAGTGGGAACACAGTCTGCAGGCTGAAGGGAGACCAGATAGGGAAAGATGCTTATGGAATAGGGCTGGTCAATGTGACACTCGTGCCTATGGGCAGCCAGAGGGTGTCCAGGGATCCCCAATGTCTCTCACCCAGACCTTTGCTCAGTTAGGCCCACTTCAAGCTCCCTCCTCTCCTAAGCCAGCCAACTCCACAGACTTTTCAGCACCTAGTCAAAGGCCTCTTTAGCCTGCCCTACTCCTAGCTCACCCCAGAGGTCTTTATCTCTTACTGGTCCTGAAGGAGTGCTCGGTGCTCTTGAAATTGTTTACTTAATGGCCATCCATGGCACTGACCAGGAGGTCAGGCAGGGGCAGGTCCTCGGCTCTCACTGTATTGGTGAATGGCCAAATGGGTGGATGAGAACAGATGGGAAGTTTGTTTTTTCTTGGCTCTCAAGGAAGAAGGGAAGCCACTTCAGAGGCATGAGGGAGGACTCACCCATCTCCATAAGCCTCATGGGTGGCCAGCGCAGCCACCAGGACTCCCAGGATGGCCCCCAGTAGCCCTGGCATCCCATGGAGGTTGTGAACACCACATGTGTCTTGCAGTTTAAATCTGGACTCCAGGATAGGCTGGAGGACGGGTGGATAAACAGAGTGGAGAGTCAACCTACTCACCCATATCCAGGACCTGGTGGGGAAGTAGCAGAAGGACTGGGAATCCTGTCACTGGTCCAGGTCCCCGTGCTGAGAAGCAATCATACCGTAAAGAACTTATACCCCAGGGTGGAGACGGTCCCAGCCAGAAAGCCAGCTGCCAGAGCCCCAAAGGGTGTCAACATCATCTCACTTGCTGTCCCCACCACAACCCCTCCAGCCAGTGCTGCATTCTGGATGTGGACCTAAAAGGACAAAAACGGCAAGGTATCTTATTAGATCATCACACCCACACATCCCAGCCACACTCATTACAGTGGCATCTATTACTTCTAGATCCTTCCATCACCCTAGCCACCAACCTTCATATGCTCTCCCCTCCTGATCTAACACCACTCCCCTTCTTGCAGACGGAGGTTCAGTGCTTGCCCCTGGGGACCTCCATACTTAGATGGCTCTTCCCTTTGTCGGGCTGTCCACCCACTTCCCCATACCATGTCCAGTCGTCCATCCCCACTGACAAGGGCAGACAGGGCGAAAGTACTGAGGGTGCTCGCGGTGAGTGAATAGTATGTGTTGACCACTGTCCGATGCTGCCCATCCCCCAGCGCTGTCGGAGCGGAGTTGAAGCTGGGCCAGAAAACCCACAGGAAGATGGTCCCTAAACAAGTGGGTAGCCACGGTGAGCATGCGCTAGTGAGTATCCAGGTCACCAGGGGGCGCTGCACTACAGATCAGTTATTACTAAATTTCCTCACCAGTTCCTGGAAATGATTAAAAAAACACCATCTTCCTACGGTGAGAGTTGAGAGAGTAAGGCCTGTAAATGCCTGCCTCATGGCCCAGCAGGCCTAACAGCTCAGGAAGGGCCTAAGGCAGAGCTCAGTAGAACAACACTTGCCTAGCACATGCCACGCTCTGGCTTCCACCCCAGCATACCGCCTCTCTGAAGTGGGCAAGGAAGTCAAGCTAGCCTTGCTTGTGCAAGAGCAGGAACTGAAGGCCATATTCAACACCCCAAAAGAAACATGAGCTTCGGATGGCAGGCTCGGAGAGCAGAGAAGCCAGAGGCCAGCAGAGGAGGGAACCTGGAGGAAACAGGCCCTACTGCTCCCTGGGGGTGATCCAGGGCCCGATTTCCTATCTGAAAGTGCAGGGTTTGTGGGGCTGTGAGGAGAAGGGGTCCTTAGAGGAAGCAAGCACAGGTGGCCAGGGCCGGCAGGGCCACAGAAGAATACCAACTTTGCAGGGGTGAGGGATGGCTCCACGCATGTAGGCTTTGTAGCCCAGGAAAGTTTCAAGTAGGACTGAGGTGAACTTGGGAAGACCCCAGGGCCTGGTATGGACGTATGTGTACCCCCAGGACTGGGTCATAAGTTAGGGGCAGTGATGAGCGCAGATCTCAGGCCCCTCAGAACGCAAGTAGGAAGGACCCAAAAGATAGCTGGCAGTGCAGAAGACCTTCCTTGGTGCTCTGCAGCTCCTGCCACTTCACCTTAGCGGGCCTCACCGATCATGGCAAAGAGGTCAGAGTTGTAGACAGAGGTCTGGCGGTGCCTGCTCTTCTCCAGCTGGGATCTGTAGAGGACCCGTGAGAGGAACAGCCCGAAGTAGGCCCCAAATGTGTGAATGGTCATGGACCCTCCAGCATCTCTCACCTGGGCAGAAGGGTAGAGGTGGTGAGGCAGCCCCTGCCCTCCATCCACCTCTCCTAAACCAGAGCTGGACTGACCCAGGTCTCACCCACTCCTGGCCAGACTTACCCCCAGGAGACTGAGCAGTATAAACTCATTGACACTAAACAGCACCGCCTCCAGTAGGGCCATTAGCAGCAGCTGGGCTGGCCCAGTCTTGCCCAGAACAGCCCCGAAGGAGATGAGCACAGCGCCCGCACAGAAGTCAGCGTTGATCAAACTGCAGTCACGGAGGGCGGGAGGGGTGGAAGGAAAGTGGTTCTGAAGTGGCTCCGCAGAGGGCATGGTGTGGGGCACGCAGGGCAGGGTGAGGAGAGTCAGTGCTGGGGCACCTCTCCCTGGGTATCCAATGGGTACCACCCACCCTTGGCGAGGAGGGAGGAGGCCTTGTAAAGCAATGGGCTAAGCCCCACCCTAGGTTGAAGCAGCAGCAGGTAGGAGGGGCCATTCTTCACCTGCTGCCTGTCCTCCTAGGAGCTCTGGTGACAGAGGCCTAATGGGATGGATGTGTGAGTACCAGGGACACAGGTTAGACAACGAGAACAGACAGTGGCCTGGAGAGGGTGGTTATGGGGCAGAGGGAAGGTCAGTTGGCAGACCTGAAGGTCAGGACCCGAGCTGGCATTCTTTGGGGAGTGGGGTCTTCAGGGGAGCCAGGGGCTTACTACTGCCCACCTCTCCACGCCAATGTGGATGTGGCCACCATGGAAAGAGTGGAGGAAGCCTTGGAGTAGTGTGGCCCACTGCAGGGTGAAGGTGGCCACGAGGAAGGTAAAGCCCACACTGCTGAAGCCGTACCGCTGTAGAAAGACCATGAGGAAGCCAAAGCCCACGAAGACCATGACATGCACATCCTGGAAGCCTGTGGGTGGGCAGGGCAAGGGAAGGAGAGGCAGCCAAGGGAGTGTCATGAGGCCTGCTCTGGTCTGGCCATGCCCACCAACCAACAGCTACCATACCAGTGCCTGGCTCCTCTTCCCCAGGCATAACAGCCTCCCACCGTGGGCGGCTGAAACAAAGCATTCAGCCTGGAGCAGCAGGGCCAGGCCACCCTTGCTGTCCCTGCTCGAGAAGGAGCTAGAACATCCTGCTCCAGCATCCACTCACCTACCTGACGCACCATCTGCTCACCCGCCCGAGTAGGAAGCTGTCAGTTCTCTCTGCTGCTGCAGACCTGTATCTTCTACACACAAGATTCTCCTTCCTTCCCTGGAAAGTCTCCCTCTCCCTCAGTGTCCAGTGTGTCCACCTTCTCACCTGTCCAGGTATGTGCACGAAGGTGTGTGTGTGTGTGTGTGTGTGTGTGTGTGTGTGTGTGTGTGTGTGTGTGTGTGTGCATGTGTGGTGGTAGATGTGTTCCCTTCCACCATGCTCTGCCTCATACCCAGGGCCGCTCTGTGAACCTAGACCTCACCAACATGACCAGAGGAGACAGCCAGCAAGCCCTGGCATCTGTCCCTCTCTGCCCTCTGTGCTGACACCATGAAGGAACCTTGCTATGCCTGACTTGTGTGCCGAATCTGAACTCAGATCCTAATGCTCACCCAGCAAGCACTTCACCTACTGAGCCATCTCCCTAGCCCCAAGGAAGCCCTTCTTGATGTCTAACTTTCATCTCTCATCTTTCAAATCTCCCTATTTAGAGATTCAAAACAAAAATCATTTACGAATGGCTTTGAATTGTTAACAGGGATTGAGGAGTCCTCCCCCGCTGCAAAGGAATGGAAGGGGCGGGGCTACTGTGCTGTACAGCTCAGTGTAGTGACCCCCCCAACCCCCTACAATGATTTGCATGTCATGCGTCGCCCTCAGGAGAAAGGTCTGTCTTTCTGTTTGTTTCTCTCTATACGTTGAATTTTTTATAAGAAATTCACACTTGCTCTGTTGAGACAGGGTCACGCCGTGTAGTCCAGCTGACCTCAGATGCTGGATCTCCTGCCTCAAATGCCCAAGTGTTGTGCTCATAGCATGGGGGCCACATGTGGGCAGTTTTACTTGAACTGCCAGGCATATCAGTGGGGCTTCTGTACAAGAAGGTGTGAGTGAAGCCTTTTCTGTTTGCTTCCTGCATAAAACGCCAGTACGAATAATACAATTATACTGAAAATAAGATTTATACAAAGAATGTGTTGAGTAATTTGTTAGATAGAGCCAGGGAGTGGAGAGATGGATGGCAGACAAATGCCTTCTGGCCACACAAGCTAGTCTGATGGCCACAGAGCCCACGTGGATAAGGTGACGAGCCTATGATCCTGGCCCTCCTGCGGTGGGAAGGGAAACCGAGATTAGAGAATGGTCTAGCTCAGTCCAGCAGGTCTGCAACAGCTGCATAGGAACAAGAGAGATCTTTCTTCAAAGAAGGTAGAGGGTTAGGCATGATGCTCAATGGCTATACACCTCAGTGGTGCCAAAGAGGCACTGCTCCAAGTTCAGGGGCAGCTAAGGGAGTAAGAGCCTATCTCCAAAAAAAATTTTAAAAAAAATAAAAATAAAAAACTTGAACGGGACTGGAGAGATGGCTCAGGGGTTAAGAGCATTGTCTGCTCTTCCAGAGGTCCTGAGTTCAATCCTTAGTAACCACATGGTGGCTCACAACCATCTGCAATGGGATTGGATGCCCTCTTCTGGTGTGACTGAAGACAGCTACAGTGTACTCATATACATAAAATAAATAAATCTTATTAAAAAATCATGAACAAGGTCAGATGTGGTGGTGCACATCTTTAATCTAATCCTAGCACTGGGGAGACAGAGGTGGGCTGAGCTCTCTGAGCTCAAGTCCAGCCTGGTTTACACAGTGAGTTAGTTTCAGGACAGCTGTGGCTATGTCTGAGTGGAGACTGTCTTTTTTTTTTTTAAGATTTATTTATTTTATGCATAAGAGTACACTGTAGCTATTTTCAGACACACCAGAAGAGGGCATCCAATCCCATTACAGATGGTTGTGAGCCACCATGTGGTTGCTGGGAATTGAACTCAGGACCTCTGGGAGAGCAGTCAGTGCTCTAACCGCTGAGCCATCTCTCCAGCCCCTGAGACTGTCTTAAAAAACAAACAAACCGGAAAAAGCAAAGATAAAACCCACCAGTAGATCGCCCGTGGGAGGGCCCTTTCTGTAAACGTCTGAGGAAAAGGGGCACCACGCCTCTGTACTCTCCAGACCCCCTCCTCTCATACTCTACTTGAGAAATTTCTCTTCTCTAGGGCTTGAGAGATGTCACTTGCCTGAGAATGTCTGTTCCCCACCTGTGAACAACAGATGTGCCAAGCACCTGTGGACAGGGCTCCGGAGTACAGCTGCCACCCAGGAAGTCAGTTCCTGCTCTCAAGGGTGGAGTCCCACTGAGAATCAGAGCCTGTACAGGGAGGCTGCTGCTCTCTGATGAGAACTCACGTTCATGGTGACCTTTTTCCTTGGCCACTTGGGAGCTGTAGCAAGGCTTCGCTGTCATGCATCTACACCCAAGATCCTCTCTTCCGATGTCAAGCTTCGTTTCCCTGCTTGTCTTTCCTCATGCAAGCTCACTATCCAAACTGGCAACCCCAAATGCTCCAGAATCACAAAGTTTTTAAGCATCAGTGTGATGCAGTAGTGGAAAATTCCACACCCACCCACCGTGGGCATCATCCAATGGACTTTATGCAAAACGTGGGCTCACTATAGAGGCTGCATGAAATCTCCTTCAGGCTGTTTGCATGTGTGGTGTATGTTGGGCATCTGTGGATTGCTTGTCTAGACATGAGTTCCACTTATGTGATCACTATGTACACATAAACACACCCCAAACCAAAACACATTTGGCTCCAAGGATTTTCCTAATGATATTCAACTTGTATTCATTTTTGTCATGGATGATCCTGAATTTCTCATAGAAAGAGGCAGATTCTCAGGCCTGTGTTTTGTGCTATTTGATTTTGAGAGGCATGGCAAGCTGAAAGCTGCTACTGAACTTTGGGGTGCAAATAGGATCCCTGAGAGAAGCTAAAGCTTTTGCTGTTCTGGAGCGGAGAACAGGACTAGAGATTTTCCGAGGGCCCATCCCACCTTATGCATAGGTACCTTGCTCACTCCTGCAACTGGGGTCTACAGTCCCATGGGCTTCAGGGAGTGTGGTCTAGAGGCCTCTGGCCTCCATCCACAATGGACTGCCACATCCCCAGTGCCCACTCCTCAGGGGCCACACCTCCAGTGCCCATTCCTCAGGGTCACCCACATCATACACACAACAGAAAAGAAAGACACACTTAGAACTTAGCTAGAGCCTGCATTCTGTTTCTTCTTTCTGTGTTTTGTTTGTTTGTTTGTTTGTTTTTGTTTTAGACAGGGTCTCACTGTCTGTCCTGGAACTGTCCTGGCTCTGGCTGTCCTGGAACTCACTATGTAGACCAGGCTAGCCTAGCACTCACAGAGATCTCAAGTGCTGGGATTAAAGGCATGTGCCACCACATCAGGATAGCTTACAGTCTCTCAGGACTCTCTGTCCTTTCCCCTTGTTCAAACATGGAAGAGAAACTCTTTCTGTTCTTGTCCAAGGACAGAAGGAAACCAAAGGGGGCTGGGTGGCATGCCTCAAAGACCATTCATGCAGGAACTTCTCTCAACTGCTCTGAGCTTGTTTGAAATGCTTCTGTTTGCACTGAAAACTCAATCCCAGCCAGGCATGGGGGCACACACTTGTGATTCTGCCATGCAAAAGGTAGAGGCAGGAGGATGAAAAGTCAAGGGCAGACTTGACTACATAATGAGCCTGAGGCCAGCCTGTGCTTAGGATCCCCAGTCTCAGATGGAACAAATAAAGCCCTCCGGGGTCACCACTGCACTCCATTCTCCTGCTTCCTCCTGACAGGGCAAACCTTTGCCAGAACTAAGACCGTCATTTCAGCATCTCCATACACCTGACCCCGTGACCTTGGACACATGACCCGAGGCCTCTCTAAGCCTCAGGTACTTCCTCTGGAAAGGGTAGCCATAAAGCACAAAGAGGAGGAGAGTGGGAGCTGCCATCTCAGAGCCTCGTCCACCTCAGCTTCCAGAAAACAGGCTGAATCCTCCTAGAGCAGGCCACAGTCCCAGCCCCGACCTCTCCTAAAATAGTCCTGATTCTGCCTGGGCCAAGTCCCTGCTGTAAGTCAGGCCTCTCCCGACAACCTCCTTAGGTTTCTTACAACCCTTCCTCTCACTGGGCTGCTCTCTGGCTCTTTTCCCTTCTTTGAATCACTGGCTTTTCAGAGTAAGAGGCTTGTAGGTGGGGTACGGTGGTTCAAGCGTGTATTCTCCAGTACTTGGGAAACTGAGGCAGGAGGATGATAAGTCTAAGAACTGGTCTGGCTTATACCGTGAGACCCTACCTAAGGGATAAGGTAAGCCTGGGCAACCTGAACACGGAGGGAGCTTCCAGAAGGAGAACGAAGAAGTCTGGCTCTTGGCCAACTCTTTCTGTACCTGGCTGTATGCTCTTGGGTAGGGAGGGGAGTGACCTTCCTGGCTCTCTGTCCACTCTGATCTGAGAGAGGTAGAGCATAGAATTCCGAGGGCCCATCCCACCTTATGCATATGGGGGAGATGGTGGCCATCTCCTGATAGTCCCTTAGGTACCCATGCCCGCAACCTTGGCCAGCCAATACTCACCAAAGACTCTTTTCATCTTCTGAATCAAAGGGTGGTTTCTACCCGCCCTCTGGCCTTGACCCTTTCCTCTGGACACAGAGACAGGTGAGGACCGGGCTCATCAAAGCCACAGGCCTTAGGAACCTCACATCTCCCTCCTGCCTAGCTTTTCCCAAACAGTAGGCTCAAAGTCCACAGAGATCAACACCAGGGCAGGGAGGCAGTAACTCTGCCATGATTCTTTTCCCATGATCCTTGCTGCCCTCTTAGGAAGGAAAGCCCTGCACTGTCTCAGCTGTAGAAGGCAGGAGTCTGGGCTTTGGAACAAACAGGGTTGGAGGCTCTAAGAGAAGCTGTCCCTTGTAGACAGACAACCAAAGCTCACTTCCTTCTCTTGTCTCACCCCCCAGCATCTGTGGACAGTTAGTGGGCAGCAACCTAAGGCCAGCTTTAGGGCTTTGGTTTTGATCCTAGCTTCGGAGGCCTGTGGCTGCCAATCCCTGCTACAACTGGGAATGAACTGTAGAGAAAGGTTGGTTGGTGAGGGGTCTGGTGCTTCCTGCCACAATCCAAAGTCTAACTCAGCCGTCTATGTCCCCATTGCTGGGGCCAGAGCTGGGTGAGGGGGAACAGCCTGCCACCAGCTCAGCTGTAGAAAGTGGGTTCCAATAGCCATGTGCTATATTCGCATGGCCTTCAAACAGAGACATTTTCCCTTACTCCTTTTTGGTGTTTGTTTATTTGTTTGAGATGGGGTTTTGGTAGTTCAAAACCTGATCTCAGATTCACGGTGTGGCTGAGGCTGGCTTTGAACTCCAGATCCTCCTGCCTTCACCACCAGAATGCTGAGATTAGAGGCACAAACCCCCAGCTTCTTCCTGTCACTTGGATGGGGAACTGGAATTAGAGAAGGTTGACTTGGGCAGTAGAGGGAGGGGCAGTTTGCTTGGTCCCAGATGTCCAGTGCCTCAGTTACAACCTTGAAGGAGATGCCGTCTCCATCTGGGGATTAATTTCCCGTCCAGAACCTTGTCGGGAGGCAAATGGTCAGTGGTCAGGGTGTGTGAGTCCTATTCTAGCTGCGTGACCCATGGTAGGTGATAATGGACACACCATAGTCACCTTAAACTGTGAGACGAGCTAATAATGTCCCACTTAGCCCACCTCACGATGGCCTTGAATGGGGCAAACCGGTCCAGTGTCACTCTCAAACCTCGAACACCTGTGCCGAAACCAATCTTCGATGCCTAGACATGTGGGAGTTTGACACCTGACTCTCTGTTATCTTCTCTAGCACCCTCCCTGGCAGTACCACCAAGAGTCTCTTTCCTGTGGTCAAGCTGGACTCCTAGACAAAGGAGCCCCAATAGAAGGTGAGATAGTGGCTAACACTGGACCTACTTACAACTGGATTGAGAGCCCAGCTTCCCTTACTGTGTGACCCTGACTGAGCCTTATCTTTCCTCAGCCTGAGTTAGAGCACGTGCCATCCTCAGCAGTGCCTGGAACTAGTGGGACGCTAGAGAAAGGGGACTGTTTTAAAGCCCTGGCAGTCATCTCGGTGGGAGGAGTACCCACCAACGCCCTTCCTTACACACCCTGGGCTTGGAGTCTCCGCTTCCCACACCCTTGCCCGCACTCACTTGGGTAGCGAAAGTAAAACTCGTTGTCCACGTTACTGTGGTTGCCCCAGTGCCACAGGGCAGCGTCGGTTTCGTGGTTGTAGCGGACAAAGATCGCAAAGAGGAGGGCGGTGGCGCCTTGGAAGAGCAGACACAGCAGCGGCAGGACCAGGCGACGGTGGCGGGGAATGCGGGCCATGAACGCGGTGGCTGTGCTACCCCGGACTCTAGCAGAGCTGTGCTGACTACTGCCACCGCATAGGTGAGGCTCCGCCCCCCGGAGGCCGTGCTTGCTCCTAGGG
This sequence comes from Rattus rattus, assembly GCF_011064425.1. NCBI lineage: Eukaryota > Metazoa > Chordata > Mammalia > Rodentia > Muridae > Rattus > Rattus rattus. The sequence continues at coordinate 65,309,096 of NC_046156.1, read as the reverse complement.
GAGCCCCACCCCTCAGCTCGAGGTAGGCAAGGACTAGCCCGCCGCCGGTCAGGTCCTGTTTCCCATGGTCCTGCTGAAAGGCACAGGTGATGTGTGAGCTTCCCCAACTGTGCCCCAGCTGCTAGAAGGGTGGTGAGAGGGGAAAAGGTACTCGCCCCCTCAAACCTGGTGGTGTAAGAGAGTGGCATCCAAGAAGCTAGTATCTCTTAAAGGTCCTACTCGGTTGGTTACCTTGCAACGTTAGGACAAGAGACCGAAAAAGTAAGGGCTATTCGACCTTTTCCCTATGGAAGAGCACAGCTGAAAAAGGGAGGTAAGGCAGAGCTCGCAGGATTGGAGGACTAACCAGTCATCTGAGCCCCAACAGCGGGGGTCTCTAGTTATCCCCCCACAATCCGCATTCCCTGGGGAATGGAAGTCTGCAAAGGAAGGAGGCCCTTCCTACAGAACTGTCCATTGCAGTTCTGGCTACAGACTAATAATACTGAGATCTTCCTTTGCCTGGCAGTAGAGGTAAACCAGATGGCCCTCAGAAGCCACTGCCTGTACTGTAAATTGAGCTGAGATTATGGTTCCAGTGAGAGGGGCTGAAAAGTCCACAGCCATGGTCCCTGAAAACTAGCAGGCAGGGACACTGGCATTCTTGGTTCTGAAGCCGGCAGTCCACAGGGGTATTGTCCTTTCTTTCTTTCTCTTTCTCTCTTTCCTTCTTTCTTAAAAGATTTATTCATTTATTATATATAAGTACACCAGAAGAGGGCATCAGATCTCTTTACAGATGGTTGTGAGCCACCATGTGGTTGCTGGGAATTGAACTCAGGACCTCTGGAAGAGCAGTCGGGCTCTTCCCCCCCCCCCCCGGAGCTGGGGACCGAACCTAGGGCCTTGCGCTTCCTAGGCAAGCGCTCTACCACTGAGCTAAATCCCCAACCCTGCAGTGGGGCTCTTAACCACTGAGCCATCTCTCCAGCCCAGGTATTGTCCTTTCTTAGAAATGGGCAGGGGGGTTGGGGATTTAGCTCAGTGGTAGAGCGCTTGCCTAGGAAGCGCAAGGCCCTGGGTTGGTCCCCAGCTCGAAAAAAAAAAAAAAAAAAAAAAAAAAAAAAAAAAAAAAAAAAAAGAAATGGGCAGGGATGGTAGGACAGCATGCTAACCCTCTGCTGATTGCCCACTGCTCCTTGTCCAGTTCTTCCATTGTCTCAGCAGGCACCTGAGCCTCTGCCCCTGCCCTTGTGTGGACTTGGGAGGACACCTGGATTCTAGCTGTCCAGTTTCCTGTGCTAAGAGTCCAGCCAGGCACATGAAAGACCAGAGATCAGTCTCTGGTGACACAGCTCCCAGCTGGTCTGTATGAGCCCTGTCCAGAGACTTTCTTTACTCCTCAGGCAGCAGGAAGGGTAAGCATAGATAAAGGCTCAGCATCTATGGGACACCCCCAGGGGGCATCTCCTGTCCCAGGTGTGTCTCCTGAGCCCTGCTTGGGGTCACCAGCTGCTTGGGTTGTTGCAGTAGGTCAAGACGGGCTCTGGGAGGGAACAGCCTTCTATGCCTCCAGAATTAGAGAAAGGGGAAGAGTGAGCTCTGGTCTGATTCTGACCTTTTTTTTTTCCCACGTGGAGAGGTTTAATGAGAGAAGAGAAGAGGAGGCTGGCCATGGGCACATGGAGGGAAGAGGGGGAATGGGGAGAGAAGGGACAGGGACAAAGGGGGCACCAGAGGAGGAAGAGCGAGAAAGAGCAAGAGCTCTGACCTCCTCTTACCTCCAACTTCATCTCCAACTCCTCCAGGGCCCAACCTCCCCCTTTTCTCTTCTTCATTCATTCACTCGATAAGTACTAAGGCAGTGTCTACCCTGGACTAGGTCCTAGGGTTGAAACCAGATATTCTGATATAAGGATATAACAGGCTCAGGCCTCGGAGGCCCCAGTCTAGCAGTCACTGAGTCAGGGAGGACTTTAGAAGTTCTCTGGAAAGGCATGAGCTGGGCCAGCATATGGTCAGCACATGGCACATTCACTCCCTTGTAAGGTGCGCCCTTGAGGTGTTAATACTATGTGACAGACACCAGCCAGTCTTCTTTCTGGTCCAATAGAGCGAGACCCTGCGGACCTTCCCTAAGGCTCCCCTGCCAATCTGCTTCCTAGGAAGACTCTCCAGCCCACCACCCATCAAGCAGGAGTCCTGGCTCTTTTGATCACCTGTTGAGGTCCAGCCCTTGGTCCCACTCCTGTGATCCTGTGGGGCGATGGGCTTCAGGCCTCACTCCTGCAACTGCAGACCTCTGAGGCACATCTGTATCACCAGTCTCTGTTCTGTCTAGTCCTGAGGTCTGCCCAATCTTTGACTTTCCATCTCTGGCTTCCAGTCATGACCAGCCAAGCATTTAAAGCCAAAGGGAGTTGGTGTCTCCTGCTTGCCCGGGCCTGGACTGTGCAGGTTGGCCCCGGAGAATCGAGTATCTGGGGTTACTGAATAACTCAGTGTTGCTCCAGGATGCTCTCCACCAAGGCCACCTGCTTCTTCTCCCTGCTGCCTTGGTTCAGGGTTCTAGGAGCTGTCGTTCCTACTCTCATTGACCATCTCCAGTAGGTTTAGTGGGCAAACACGAGAATCAGCAAAGCTACAATTATACAGACACCTCACCATCCCTTCCCTCTCTCCCCCCCTCCCTCTCTTCCTTCCATCTTCATATCTATACTGTATGGCCTCAGGCATATTATTGAGGGCCCTTTGGGCCCCAGTTTCCTTGTCTGCGAGTGGGAATAATAACATTTCCCACAAGGACTCCAAATAATTCCTATAGATGGCTGGCATTTGGCAAGCATCCCACAGATGTGGTGATTATTTTCATCTGACTGGCTAAGCAAGGTCAGTAAATGGGTCACTAGCTTCAACACTGGGGAAAGAAGCAGAAGCTGGGCAGATACTGCCCCCCCTACCTGCAGACAGCAGGAGCTGGGAGCCTTGGGGACTAGGATAGGCATACTCCCCTGCTCCCACTGTCTTTTCTTTGGAGACAAGGTCTTGTGTAGCTCAAGCTGGCTTCGAACTTGCTATTTAGTGGAGGGTGGCCTTGGACTTAGGATCCTCCTATCTCCACTTCCTAGCACTAGGGTCCCAGGATCCCAGGCATAAGACTTCACATCCCTGAATTGTTTGTTTGTTTGTTTGTTTGTTTGTTTGTTTTTTAAGACAGAGTCTCACTAGGTAGCCCAGGCTGGCTTCCAACTGAAGGCAATCCTCCTGCCTCAGTCTCCCACGTGCTGGAATAAAAGGTATGTGGTAACATGCCAAGTACACACAGTTCTTCTTTTTTTTTTTAAAGATTTATTTATTTATTATATATAAGTACACTGTAGCTGTCTTCAGACACACCAGAAGAGGGCATCAGATCCCATTACAGATGGTTGTGAGCCACCATGTGGTTGCTGGGAATTGAGCTCAGGACCTCTGGAAGAGCAGACAGTGCTCTTAACCACTGAGCCGTCTCTCCAGCCCTACACACAGTTCTTAAGCAGTTTAGGCAAAGGAAGAACTTTCATTCAACAAACACATATCGAGTACTTACTGTGTGCCGGCCACTGCATCAGACCTTGGGGACAGAACAGAACAAGGTCTGGCTCGTGCCCTGGGCAGGACCTATCAGGGGAGCTGAGCAGACGAATCATAGTCCAAAGTGCTGTGATGGAGAGGCACTCCTAACCTGGGACTCGGGTCAGAGGAAGCAATGCCTGTGGGGAAACCTGAAGGGCAGTTCCTTTTTACCCCAGCCCTCTCCTGTGAGAACAGCGAACACGCTGTGCGGGAGAGCTCATCTCTTCCCATGTTCTACCTGGATGAACCCCAGACTTCAATCTTGCCCAAACCAGCAGCCACTGTGCCACTGTCCAAAGTGAGCTGTCACATGAGTACTGTCACTTACATATGACATATTGAAGCAAGGCAGGACAAAAATTAATGGCTATTTCTCTCCAGAGGTTTTCCATGTTAGCCTCTGTTAAGTTTGCCATGGGACTTTAGGGAGATGGCTTAGGCAGTGAAAGTGCTTGCCTTAGGTCCCAGAAAGAAGCCTGATGTGTGTGGGGGGCGGGGGCCGGGGGGGAGAGTGGACATCTTTAAAGCCAGCACTGTATAGCAGATGAGGGATGGGGACAGAAAAAGCATCCGGAACTCACAGACTGGACAGAAAGAGTAAGAAACGACCGGCCTCAGCAAAGTGGAAGGAGACACCAGACCCCCGAGATGCTCCTGGCCTCTCCATGCTCATCCTCACACAGGTGCACACAGACAGAAATACAATTTTTTGAAAAAGTTTTCCTGAGTCAGATTACTTTCTGAATTATGCTTAACTGTAAAATACCCTGGGGAAAGAACTTTTTCATTTATTTCTTCATTTACCACCTTTTCGTATCTTGTTTGTGTCTTCTTCTCTTCCCTGTTTATTTCTTCATTTAATACACTCCATTTGAATGCTGCCACATGTTGGGCGTTGGGCTCAAGTCCTGGGAGATTGTCTCCACACTCAACACAACTAAACACAACTGCTTTGCTGAGTTTTCCGGAGGAAGCTGAACAAGAGTGGATCAAGCTTCTAAGGTCCAACAGTGACCCTGATTTCGTGGTAAAGGGGCCATCGAGATGGCTCAGGAGGTGAAGGCTTGCTGCCAAGCCTGGAGGATGGCCTGAGTTCAATCCCTAGGACTCACATGAGGAATGAAGAGAACTGACTCTCATAAGCTGTCCCCTGATCTCCACAAATACACTGCACATACGATAAGGTAATGTATATATATTTTTTAATTTAAAAAAGAATAGCCCAAACTAGTCTAAAAACTAAAGGCATATTAAATGTAAGAGCCTTGTGTTCCTGCTGGGGGTGCTGTGGTTGATGCCTGAGCAGGAGAGTACTTTCAAAGGCAGCAGCTGCACATGGGAACCAGCATGACCTGAAATGCCAGGGACAAAAACTGGACTCAATCTGAGTAAAATGCCAGGCACTTCGCTGACTGTGGTTTGAGCCTCAGTCTCCTGGTTGCTATAAGGAGAGACTGATAGGTATAACCTCACAGGCCTTGTCGATGGACTGGTGACCAAAGCATTGCCTGTTACTCATGCTATTGAAGAAAGCTGTTGGATGGCTGTTTCTTCTCATTTCTCCTCCTGTTAGCTTGTTGGGGCATGGACAACTGGGCCTGTTTTGTTTTGGAGACTGGGTCTTACTATGTAGCCTTGGCTGGCCTGGAAGTCACTATTTAGACCAGGCTGACCTTGGGTTCAGAGATCTGCCTGCCTCTGTCTCCCGAATGCCAGTTTTGGGAGGTTTTGTTTGTTTGTTGTGTTTTTTGTTTGTTTGTTTTTGTTTTTTTTTTTTTGAGACAGTGTTTCCCTGTGTAGCCCTGGTCGTCCTGGAACTCACTCTGTAGACCAGGCTGGCCTCAAACGCAGAGATCCGTCCCTTTTACATCTTCCCAAGTGCTGGGAATAAGGGCGTGCACCACCACGGCCCTGCTCTACTGTGTTTTCTAAGGGTAGGGAGGAGGTGCTGGGAGCCTTCTTCTATAACTGAATCCTAAATATTTATTTAAATCTTATAAACACCTGCTACTGCTGAACATAGGTTATGTCCAGCTTAGCTATTAGTTTTGAACAACCACAGCTGACCCAAGGTTCTCTGGTTCTTTCAAGGATCAGTTTTATCACCAAACCCATCAAACTCTCCCTACTCTGAACATGTGAGGAGAGCTATGGTCCATCTCACCCCATTCCTCAGCCAGGCACTTTTATACCTGGCATTCTTTGCTGTCTGTCCTAGACCAGCCTCTCCCTTAACTTAAGTAGCAATACTTTTTTTTTTTGAGACTGAGTCTCATGTAGCTCAGGCTATCCCCAATTGGCCTTCAATTCTTTTGGTTTTTAAGAGTGGCCCTTACTCTTGTTTATGTGTTTCTTTATGAGTATGAGTGCTCTGTCTGTGTGTACACCTGCATACCAGAAGAGAGCATCAGATCCCTTTAGAGATGGTTGTGAGCCATCATGTAGTTGCTGGGAAATGAATTCAGGACCTCTGGATGTTCTTAACCAATGTTCTTTTTTTTTTTTTTTTTTTTTTTAAGAATTATTTATTTATTATATATAGGTACACTGTAGCTGTTCAGACACACCAGAAGAGGGCATCAGATCTCATTACAGATGGTTGTGAGCCACCATGTGGTTGCTGGGATTTGAACTCAGGACCTTTGGAAGAGCAGTCAGTGCTCTTAACCACTGAGCCATCTCTCCAGCCCCCTTAACCAATGTTCTTAATCCCTGAGCTATCTCACCAGCCCAGCCTTGAATTCTTAATCCTCCAGTATACTCAGTGCTGGGATGAGCAGGAGCCTCAAACTCTGCAAGAGTGGTGGTCTTTTGATGAAGGTCTCCCTTCTCTGGAAAAGGGAACGATCAAGTAGAAATGTCCCTTATATATGGTTCCTTACATATGGACAGGAATTAATCTCTACTCAAGGCCCACCAACGAGCGTGGAGGCGGGAGGATGTGTGATGCAGGAGGGGAGGTCTGGCCAGAGCTGCTGGCTCTGAGCAGCTGGTAGCCACCAAGCATGAGAATTGAGCTTGGCCTCTGTGGTGCACAGCCAGTGCCACGACACCCTCTCAGGGCCTTTCTTCTGGCAGCTTGGCTCGCACAGAGGGCACCAAGATATGAGGGCCTGTGAGATCTGTGTCCCAATTCCTGCTGCTTGAGACGGCCTGACAGATGGCCAGGGAAGCGGGTCCCAGCAGGCGGACAGCACTGCTCCTGCGGTGAGGTGTGCAACCTCCATTCCACACAGGTGAGGCGTGGGATGTGTGTATGGATCCAGCAGAGGCTCTGAGGTCCACCTTCTGCCACCTGAAGGCAGCCACCTCACAGATCCTAGGCCTGCAGTAGATACACCTCACCCAAGGCCAGAGAGCATCCACCCCAACCCCCAAAGGGGGAGAAGGTGCAAACTCAGCAAGGCCTGTGTTCTCGTTCTCTCTTTCTAGTAATTTATTTTTTTTAATATGTATTTATTATGTATACATCATACAGCTTTCTGCCTGCATGTATGCCTGCAGGCCAGAAGAGGGCATTGGATCTCAATATGGATGTTTGTGAGCCACCATGTGGTTGCTGGGAATTGAACTCAGGACCCCTGGAAGAGCAGTCAGTGCTCTTAACCATTGAGACATCTCTCCGGCCCGACTATATACTCTTTTTTTTTTTTTTTTTGGTTCTTTTTTTCAGAGCTGGGGACCGAACCCAGGGCCTTGCGCTTGCTAGGCAAGCGCTCTACCACTGAGCTAAATCCCCAACCCCAACTATATACTCTTAATGACTATTTCATCACCTTCTTTTTCCATTTCTTTGTTTCAGTTTAAGACAGACTTAGTAGTGTAGGCTGGTGGCTGTTGGGGTAAAAAATAAAAAATGGCTTCTTTTATCCCGAGCTAGCCAGCACCCTAGGGCCACATGGCATATGCGGGATGTTTTCATCTCAGTCAGCAAAGCATCTCACCTGCTAAGCTCCATCCCATCTCACACTGCTGACAGCTACTTTCTGAGCCTGGCATCAATCTCACTACCCGTCTAGTTCCCAAGGTGGGTTGCTGCCACACCAGTTTCATACAGAGACCGCCTATCTCATGGCTCTCTTACTGTGGACATTTCCAGCATCCACCCCTTGGTCCCAAGGCAGCTACCCTCTAATAACTCTCTGCCTCTGCTCTGTTTACATTCCCAACAACCATCCCCTAATAGTTATGGTATAAACTCCCAACAACCCATTAAAATCAAAACTCAGCAAACTACAAGCCAACAATCAGATTTATATGTTAAATTCTCAATCCACAATACATCCACACAATAAAATCACAACCAATTGATGAGGATATAAACTGCCCACCTAGATAAGATAAATTTGCCTACAGAAATCCATCCCAGCTACCTTGGCAATTCAAGACCACCCAGAAGTGGTTATCCTTCTCTGTCTCCATCTTGATTCTCTTTCCTTCTCCTTCTCTCCTGCCTTACAAAAGCTTTGTCCCCACCTTATATTTTACTGTCCAATCATGGCCCTGACCTAACTTGTGCCAGCCCTCATCTGCGTATAGACATCAACCTACAGGTGGCTTCCCTGCCTGTATCTCCAGCTCCAGGGAACTGGATGCTCTCTTTTGGCTGGCATACCGTGTACACACACACACACACACACACACTCACACACATACACACACACACACATTCACACACTCACACACACACTCACACACACACACACACACACTCACACACACTCACACACACACACACACATACACACTCACACACACACACACACACACACTCACACACACACGCACACACACACACACACACACACTCACACACACACACACACACACACATACACACACTCACACACACACACACTTTAATGACCAGATGTGATTTCAAGACCAGTGTAGTTCACACAGGGGTTTCCAGGATATCCAGGACTACATAGAAAGACCCTGTCTCAAAACAAACAAACAAAACAACAAAAGTCCCTCTGTGCAACCTCCCTGGCTCTGCCTCCTGGGTGCTGGGATGACAGTCCTGTTCCACTTCACTGTTTTCCCCTCAAAGTTGTATGTAACATTATCTTTCTCACCATCAATAACAGGAGAATAAAAAACAATCCTGCCACTGTGGGGTGATGCACACCTGTGATCCCAACCAATAATACTCTGGGGCGAGGCAGCCAGATTAAGCATTGGAAGCCAGTGTGGGCTACAAAGTGAGACACTGTCTCAAAACAAAACACCAAACCCTGACTTTCACTAATGTAAACTTTTTTTTTTTTTTTTTTTTTTTGGTTCTTTTTTTCGGAGCTGGGGACCGAACCCAAGGGCCTTGCGCTTCCTAGACAAGTGCTCTACCACTGAGCCAAATCCCCAACCCACTAATGTAAACTTTAATCATTAAAAAATAATTATGCTGGGTATGGTGGTCTGCGTCCTTAGTTCTAGCACTCTGGAGGCAGAGGCGGGAGCATCTTCATGAGTTCAAGGTAGCCTGGTCTACATAATGGGTTCCAGGACACGAAGAACCCACATAGTGAGACCCTTTCTCTAGAAACAAAAATTTGACTGAGTTTGGGATGCAGTGAAGTTGGTAGAATGTTTGCTTGAAGCCCTGGGTTTGATCTGCAGCAATGAACAAAGCAGGGGTGCTGGCTTACACTGCAATCCCTGCACTCGGGAAGTAGAACCAGGGCAATCAGGAGATCAGGGTCATTTTCAGCCACATAATGAGGTCAAGGTCAGCATGGGCTATAAGAATTCTTATCGAAATAAAAATAATTGTACCATTTTAAAATGCATCACTCTTTGAAACTGGCGCTCAGGCTTTTTGCAAGACTGACTCCCATCAAGTAGCTTGCAAATGTCGGATGATGGAAAATTCCAGAAGAGCCTGTCTTCAGAAGGGAGAAGAAGGTTGGGCCAAGGAAGAGACAGCCAGAAGCTCCTTGGAGCTTGCTGGAGAACTTTCCAGAATACTGAATCTTTCCACCTAATTCTCTTCCAAGCTCTGGATCCAGTTAACTACACATCCGAGGTGGCAATGGCGAGGAGCTAGACTGGGGTGTAGACAGTTGGAGAGTGTAAACGAACTGTGTGGTCATGGGAGGCCTAGGCTGGGAAGGGCACCACTCACTAAGAGCTCGAAGAAAGGTGGCAGGAGTCAGACCAGGGCCCTGCCGTGTGAAGAGCCTCCTGGGTCAGGCCTGCTGGTCAGTAAGAGAGCCTTGAACAGGGAGGTGTCATGGTTGGTGCTCTATTGCTGTGTGAAGAGACACCATGACCGCAGCAACTCTTGTAAAAGAAAGCATTTAATTGGGAGCTTGCTTTACAGTTTTAGAGGGTGAGTCCATTATCATCATAGCAGACAGCATGGCGGCAGAAAGGCAGGCATGGTGTTGGAGAAGTAGCTGAGAGCTACATCCTGATCCACAGGCAGCAGGGAGAGAGTGACATGGCCTGGCGTGAGTTTTGAGACCTCAGAGCCCACTCCCAGAGATACAACTCCTCCAAGAGCACAGGCTCAGGAGAGCACAGGCTTGCCATACCCTCCTCCAAAGATGAAGGCCACGCCTTTTAAATTTTTCCCACAGTCCACCAAACATTCAAATATCTGAGTCTACAGGGGCCATTTTCATCCAAACCATCACAAGGACAGAGTCTAGAACACCTACCCAACACCAGGACATCACTGAAATGTCCCTCAGACGATGGGCACTGCATGGTCAATGGCACATGGTTTCCCAAGTGCACCACTCTGGCCTGTGGATTCTGATTGGCACCCTAAACCCAGTGTACATGAGAACCGTCTGTGCCAGGGGAAGACCTTGGAAAAAATGGCAGGTTTTGAGCCCGATGTGAGTTTTCACTGAGGAGATTTGAGAGGACTCTCCCGACCACTTCCGTGTGTAGCCAGAGTGACACGGCATCACGCTATGGTGGCTGTGCCGTCACACTCTGGGCCAGGCCCAGGAGCTTGTAGAAGACTTCTTGGGCCTTGTCTCAGTCCCAGTGAATTAAAATCCCTGGTGGCTCTGCTAGCATCAAACCTGAAGAAGAACCATGTTTTCAGGGGAACCCCATCCTGTCTCTCTTGAAGCCCTGGTTCTGTGAGAAACAAAGGCCCAAACTCTCCCAGTCTCTTAAGCAAGAAACCTGTTTATGCCCCGCCCTCCTACAGGACAAACCAGTCAGACCTGAGAGTACAAGCTCTATCTGTGTCGCTGCCACACATCATAAAACACAGAACAGCCGGGCGTGGGAGCGCAAGCCCTTGAGGTGGAGGCACAAGGTTTGGTGTGAGTTCAAGGTCTTCCCTGCCTCTTAAAAAGATACTCTTTTACATTTACTTATTCATTTGTGTGTGTGTGTGTGTGTGTGTGTGTGTGTGTGTGTGTGTGTAAGAGTGTGTGTGTAAATGCATGCACGCAAGCACTTGTGTGCCCAGGAGAGCACAGGCATGACATGCCCTGCATGTGGAGGATACAGGACACCTTTTGGGAGTTACTTCTCTTTCTACCGAGAGGGTCTCAGGGATTGTCCTCGGGTCACCCGGTTTGGCCTGATGAGTCACCTTGCCAACCTCCTCCCTTCCTTCCTTTTATGAGGTTGGGCCTGGCTACGTAGTCCAAGTCAGCTTTAAATCCAGCCTTTCTGTTTCCCGAGTGTTGAGATTGCAGGCATGCACTATCGTTGTAAAGTAAAAACTCTGAGCTCAATTCTGGGTTCAGAAAACCCACCAATCCCTGAACTCAGGACTTGAAATCCCACCAACCCCCACCCTGAAACTCCTCACCCTAGAAAGCTCCGCCCCTAAGAAACCCTATATAAAGTCTGCCTTCCACTCAGTTCTTCACTGCTCCTCACCTTAGCAGAGGCAGCTACCCTCGTGTGGTTCTTCCCAATTAATCTCTTGTGTGAGGTTTGTGGTGCCAAGTGACTTTGTGGTATTCCTTGGCTGCTGACTGCCAGGATTCCTTTCCCCTCAGAGCTCAACACTTACAACCAAGCCTCACTTCTTGATGTTTATTTCATCATGGAGAACTGGGTCTAACACAAAGCGAAAAGGACTTGCCCTTGAAGAGAATCAACTCAATGTGTTAGCCAGTGTTCTACTGCTGTGAAGAGACACAATGACCACAGCTTTCTTATAAAGGAAAGCATTTACGCAGGACTGGTTCACAGTTCCACAGGATTAGTCCATTAACACGTGGCAGGAGGCATGACAGCATGCAGGTAGATAGGCAAGGAGGTAGCTGAGAGTTCTATATCCAGATCTGCAAGCAGCAAGAAGAGGGAGATTTGAACCTGACTTGAGCCGTTGACACCTCAAAGCCCCTTCCAGTAACACTTCCTCCAGCAAAGCCACACCTACTTCAACAAGGCCAAACATCCTAATCCCTGTCAAGTACCGCGACTTCCTAATGACCAAGCATTCAAATATATGAGCCTATGGAGGCCATTTCTATTCAAACCACCACATCAACTTACCCAGTGAAGAAAATGGCGGTGGAGTGGGCAGAATTTGCCCCACTAATGCCTATGCGAGCCACATTGAAATGGAAAAACTCAACCCCTGTGTCAGAAATGCCAGCCAAACATGATGGCGCCTACCTGTTGTCCCAGAACTCTGGGTGCTAATGCAGAAGGATTGTGAGTGCAAGGATACCCTGTGTGACATAGGGGACCCTGTCTCTTAAAAACCAAGAGCTGGGGATGTAGCCTAGGGGTACAGTACTTGACCTAACATGTTCAAGGCCCTAGATTGGCCCAAGCCCCAGCACTAAAATAAGGAAAACAACTGGGCAAACAACAGACGGACTGTAGACACAGCCAAGAGCCAGGACTTTGGGGTGGGGGTTGGGGATGCAGCAGTAGCTCAGAATGTGGCTCTGGCTGTGAGGACCTCAGCATGTCCAGCCATCAGTTCCAAGAGGCACAGAGAGCAGGAGAGACATAGGCTCTTCTCAGTTTTTCCTCTCGTTTTTTTTTTTTTTTTTTTTTTCCCAGTTTCAGAGCATTTAAAATCCACCAGAACTAGAAGAGGTGGGGACCAGGAGAGGCAAAAGGGAGAAACCTGCTGTCTCTCCCATCCAAGTAAGAATGAAGAGAAAGGGGGGAGGGAAGCTCACAGGACCCAGGAGCTTAAGACATGGAGGCTCACAGCACTCACACAGGAAGCCAAGAACATCACAAGATTCATAACAGCCTCTCTGTGAGGCTACAGGATCAGAGAACAATCAGTGGGGGAGGAGAGACTCTTCTGGGGACCTGCATGCACATCAGGCAGGGAATACCCGGTAGGCAGCGTTAGTGGACAGTCTGAGGCATTAAGGACCTAACCCAAGGAGCCTCAGAGGATCGAGCGTCTTGGTGAACACATCTTACTCTTTCATTTCACATCACCTCAACCCATGCCCTTCTAACTCTGCCAGCCACACAAGTGGAGCTTTTTAGTGTTATAGCTGCCCCAGAGTCACCCATGTGCCTGTACGTAGCCCCAGTAAATGGATGGATTCACTGTTCCAGTTAGATTTCTGTGGCCGTGATAGACACCATGACAAGAGGGAACTCGGGGGCTGGAGAGATGGCTCAGCGGTTAAGAGCACTGACTGCTCTTCCAGAGGTCCTGAGTTCAATTCCCAGCAACCACATGGTGACTCGCAACCATCTGTAATGAGGTCTGATGCCCTCTTCTGGTGTGTCTGAAGACAGCTACAGTGTACTCGTATACATAAAATAAATAAACCCTAAAAATAAAGGCAACTCAGGGAGAAAAGGTTATGTTACCTTACTGGATATACCCCACCATCATGGGAAGCAAGGGAAGTAGCTCAAGGCAAAACATGGGGGCAGAAACTGAACCAGAGGCCATGGAGAAGTGCTGCTTAATGACTTGCTCCCCTATGGCTTGCTCGGTTCCCTTTCTTATACCACCCAGGCTCACCTATCCAGGGAGGGACCCACCCACGGTGTCCTGAGCCCTCCCACACCAATCGGCAATCCAGAAAGTGTCCACAGCAGTTCCTCTGAGACACGGTCATGGGAGTGTCGCAATATCAACATGTACTGCAGTAGACATTTATTCTGTGAACTCTCCCATCCCTCCCACCTCCAGCATTCTAGGGTTCCAAGAAAATGACCACACAATCCAAAGTATTTCAGCAAGGCAGAGAGTAGTGTTACTTAAGACAGAGCGGGTGCATATCCTTGCAGAGGCGAGCAAGCAAGCACGCTCAGAAATGGGTCTCCCATGTTTTATTCCTAACACAAAGGGGCCCCATGCTTTGCTCTGAGGGGGCGGAGCTTGACTTCACACTCTTACATGACTGGCTACTTAAAGTGTCATTGTTGATGAGCAGAATGTGACCTGCAGCAGGAGCTGAAACCCTGGGCACAGGCTGTGATTTCAGAAGTGCTGACCCTGGAGGGATCCAAATTTCACAATTTTTTTAAATGAAGTTTTTTTTTTTGTTTTTGTTTTTTTTTTTTTGGTTTTTTTTTTTTTTTTTTTTTTTTTAACCCTTCCATAGGAAAAGACAGGACACTTCCTTTGCATCTCATGCAATTTCAGACTCTTTACATTTTTAATGCTTTCTTCCAATTCAATCACCATTGTCTTATTTTTCTGTTCTGTGGTGTTCTGTGGTAATATGTTATCATAAGATGGAGGATTTGGGCACTTACCACTGCAGGGACTGATATTGGCGTAAGATACCCCAAGACCAAGTTCTCAGCACAAAGGACATTAATTTGTCCCAGAGGGACAAAGGGGAGGAAATAAGAGACAAAGACAGAAGAGAGAAGATAAAGGAGAAGAGGAAAGGAACAAGGGATAGGGGAACAGATGTTTGCCCAGGGTAAAAGGCTGCCTCTGGAGAGAGAGGAGACAGACATGGCCCATAGACAAATAGCAATTTATAAAGGTTGAGGGAAGCCCTGTTAGGATGAGGTGTTTAATTTTGATTGGACATGTTAATTAGGGCAGTCAAAGGGGGACTTTGATTGCTGGACTTTAATTGGCAGCTGGACCTTGGTAGTCAGCCTCAGGAGGAGGAAGTGCCAAATGAGGGAAAAGACCTTGGTGGCAAGCTTGAGGAATGCAATCTAACGTTTCTTTAGCAAGGCAGAGGGAATGGGGGAGAAGGACAAGGCCTGCCTAAGCCGTGCTTGCCACACTTAGGCTGGCTAGAGTCCCTTCAACTGCTGTTTCAGTATTACATAACATCCAGCTGAAGCCACGCCTGCACCACCCTGAGGTCATTAGCCCTCTTCACTTTCCAAGTCATTATTCTTTAAGATTAGAAGTGGAGCTAGGGGGGTTGGGGATTTAGCTCAGTGGTAGAGTGCTTGCCTAGGAAGCGCAAGGCCCTGGGTTCGGTCCCCAGCTCCGGAAAAAAAAAAAAAAGTGGAGCTAGGGGACAACAGGTCAGCAGGTAAAAGTACTGGCTGCTATTCTAGAGGACGCTGGGTTCAATTCTCGGCACTTACATGACTATTCACAAAAGTCTGTAACTAGTCCCAGATGATCCACAGCCTTTTCTGGCCTCAAAATACACACACACACACACACACACACACACACACACACACACACACACACACAGAGTGTACAAACACATATGGAGGGAAAACATCCAAACACATTTTTTACAAATTAGAAAAAGAACAAGGGCTGGAGAGATGGCTCAGAGGTTAAGAGCACCGACTGCTCTTCCAGAGGTACTGAGTTCAATTCCCAGCAACCACATGGTGGCTCACAACCATCTGTAAAGAGATCCGATGCCCTCTTCTGGTGTATCTGAAGACAGCTACAGTGTACTTATATATAATAAATGAATAAATAAATCTTAAAAAAAAAAAAAAGAAAAAGAAAAAGAACGATTTACTTCTGAACTTTCAGCTGACTCACTGGATAAAACAGTGAGTCCCAGAAGAGCCTTGGCAATTGTTCCATCTGGAACTGCATTGTGGGTAATAAAAATGTACCACCTTTTCCTTGTGCTGCCTGCATCCATTTCAAATGCGATCCTGTCTCCCAAGCCACTCAGCTGCTGGCGTCCAGTCAGCATAAGAGATAAAATTTTGTTGATTATTTTACATCCTTGTTTTTTGTTGATACCAGAGTATAGTTGATTTGAATCCAGGAGCGATTTGGTTTATAGCCTTAAGTTCTTTGGGACACCCTCTGAGGACTCTGTTATGCATCACTTCCCTGCTACATTGAAACATCTTGCAAGGTAAACTCTTAAAAACAGAAAATATACAACTCAAAATAGAATCAGGAACTCCCCAAAACTGAACAGATTCATTAGGCCCCTCCCTGCCAAGAGTAAACAATAATGACTGCTCAGAGTCACCCTGGACAAGTCACAGAGAACCCTCTGAAACCTGCCAAGCTGTTTTAGGCCAAATGTACCACCCGGAAAAGATACCCTGCAACCTGTGGATCTGCTGGGTGCTGTGCTGGGTGCCCCAGGTTTCCAGCTTTTGTGAGCTGTCACCAAAGCTGGTGTGGGCTCTGGGGATGCATCTGTCCTTGAGTCATTTCTGCTCTGATAAGTAACTCCCACAAAACTCATTGGTTTACCAAGTTAGACTTTGGTGGTATCCACTGTAGGAATAGTATTGGCTCAAGACTCCTGTCTTAGTCAGGGTTTCTATTCCTGCACAAACATCATGACCAAGAAGCAAATTGGGGAGAAAAGGATTTATTCAGCTTACTTCCATGCTGTTCATCACCAAAGGAAGTCAAGACTGGAAGTCAAGAAAGAAGCAGGAGCTGATGCAGAGGCCATGGAGGGATGTTATTTACTGGCTTGCTTCCCCTGGCTTGCTCAGCTTGCTCTCTTATAGAACATACGACCACCAGCCCAGGGATGACACCCACAATGGGCCCTCCCACCTTGATCATTAATTGAGAAAATGCCTTACATCTGGATCTCATAGAGGCATTTTCTCAAGGGAGGCTCCTTTCTCTGTGATAACTCCAGCTTGTGTCAAGTTGACACACAAAACCAGCCAATACAACTCCCAAGACTAAGTTCTCAGCACAAAGGAGATTTGCCCCAGAGAGAGTGGGGGCAGGAAGAAGAGACAAAAACAGGAGATAGAGGAAAAGGGAAAAGGGGAAGGGCACAAAGGAGAGGGGAGAGAAGGGGAAAGGGAGAGGAGAAAGGGGTATTTGTCCTGGGGGAGGGGAGAACAAAGGACTGCCTCTGGATAAGAGGAGACAAATAGAGAGGCCTATAGAAAAATGGTGGTTTGTAAAGAGGGAACCCCTTTTTAGAATGAGGTGTTTAATTTTAGTTGAGCATGTTAATGAGGTGAACCAAAGGAGGCTTTTGATTACTGGATTTCAATACTTTGATATCTAGACCTTGGACGTCAGCCTCAGGAGGAGGAAGTGACCAAATAAGGGAATAGACCTTGGTGGCTAGCTTGAGGAATGCAGTCTAATGGTTTTTAGTAAGGCAGAGGGCATGGGGGAGAAGGGCAAGCCGGCCAGAGCCATGATCTAGTGTGGCTCAAGTGCTGGGTTTAAGAGCCACCATGCCTGGCTCCCAATCCTTTCCTAATAAGAATGCACTAGTGATCATAGAACCAAGATTTCTGAGAAATCTGATGGTGGCTGTCCTCCATGGGAACAAGGCAACAGTCAGACACACTACAGCTTGAATATGAAATTCCCCAGACAGCCTTACCTAGTGAAGGCTTGGTCTTTGACTGTTTGGGAGGTACTGGAAACTGGAGAAGGGGAGTATCCTTGTGACAGTTAATGTTGTCAATATAACAGGATCTAGAACCCCTGAAGTCTCTAGACATGTCTGAGGGTTTATCTAAACTAGGTTAATTAATGTAGGACGAGCCACACGAAATGTAGACAATATCATCCCATGGACTGGGGTTCTGAACGAAGTAAAAAGAAGGAAGCACACTGAGCTCAACCCTCCATCACTCTCTGCTTCATGAGCTGTGGTGACTTGAATGATAATGACCCATATGTTTGGTTAAATGGTTCCTAGTTGGTGGAACTGTTTGGGAAGGATTAGGAGGTGTGTCCCTGTTGGAGGGGGTGTGGCACTGGGTGTGGGGTTTCAGGTTTCGAGAGTCCTCAACATTTAAGGGGTCAGTGTGCTCTCTCTGCCTCTTACTTGTGGTTTAAGATGTGAAGTCTCAGCTATTCCAGTCACCGTGACTTTGCTCCACCATCATAGACTATAACCCCTTGAAACTGTAAGTCCAATTAAATGTTTTATATAAGTTTCTTGGCCACTTATAAAAGCAATGAAAAAGTAACTAATATAGAATGTGGTACCAGGTTATGGGATATTGCTATAACAGACTTATGTGTTTGGGGCTTATTTGGAGGAATGGGAAACACTTTTGAGATTTTGGACAGAAAAGTCATTGAATGCTATAATCTAAGCTTAACAGGACATCCTCATAGGAGCTTGGCATAGTGCTGAGAGCTCAAGAGGGGTTAGAGAGAGCAAGATCAGCAACTGCTCTAGAGAACATTCTTATGACATTTTGGCAAAGCAAGTGGCTGGTTTCTGTCCCCATCCTAAGAACTTGCTTGAGGCTAAATGAAAAAGTAAGAATTTCTTTGGTGGAGGAGATCTCAAAACAGTCTAATATTTTACTCTATTACATGGTTCTTGGTGATTGCTCTTATGCAAGTTTACAATAACAAAACAAAACCCAAGTGGGGCGAAAAGAGATACAAAGTGTAAAGTTAGAGAGAGAAAAAGCAGCAGAAAATGAAATGCTGAAGCAAAGGCTTGTGCTGTTCCCCATTGGAATAAAGGGTGCCCTCAGAACTACAGCCTAGCAGCTGAGCTTCTGGCTGCTCAAGGGATTTTCTATTCCTAAAACACAAGTAGGGTTGGGGATTTAGCTCAGCGGTAGAGCGCTTGCCTAAGTGCTTAAGGCCCCGTGGGTTCGGTCCCCAGCTCCGAAAAAAAAAAAAAAAAAAAACACACAAGCAAAAAGCTGCTACAAATGGGATTTAAGAGAGGGGGTTAGAATTTAACCCAATTTGGTAGCCAAACTTGGAAGTGTTCTACAGCTGGTGCTGCCTTTAGAGTCTTGAAATGACTAGTAAATGTTCCTGTAATCTTCCTCCATTGTTAAGGAGACTTGCTGGGGCTAGACATGTGGCAGGGGAGTCCCTGCATGGAGAGGCCCTGAAGTGGCCATGGCATGAATCTGAAAGTGAAGCCTGGACTGCATTGGAGACCCCAAGATACTGGAGATGCCAGAATCTCAGGGAAAGTGTGAGGGCTGAAGTTACGCTTTAAGGTTAAAGTACCATGCTTAAGAGATCCATAAAACAAAATGCCTTTAACCTGTAAGCCTCACTTGTCTAAGGACAGGTAACCTTCTGGAAGGCTGAGGACTATTGTTCATGTAAGATGACAAGCCACCATGCACTTTCACATCTGTAAACAAGGTAGGTTGCCCCAACTACACAGGATGTACTTGATCACACATAGGCAGGAGATACATAGGCAAGAATTATGTCAGGATGGATGTTTGCCCTGGAGTTATCTGTATTTTGATGCTAATTCCACTGCCCCAAGGACAGCTGCCTAGTCAGGAATCAGGTGACTTCACCAGAAACTTCTCCCCACTGAATTTGTAAAGTACAGGTGAGGGGCAGGTACAGGATAGAAGGAGGCCTGTCATTGGAGGAGAAGGAAGGATGGGCGGGAGAGAAGTTTGAAGGAAGAGGAGGAGACTGGAACAGAAAGGAGGACAGGAGGGAGAGGGAGAAGCCGTGGCAGGACATTGGAGGCTGACGTAAAAGATCTCGCTCTGTGTATTTACAGGTTGTTATCAATGTTCTTAAGGGATGGATGGTACCGGGCTTTGTATGTTTAAGTGGGCAATTATATCTTACCAATTGGATCTAAGATTATTGTGTTGTGTGTTCTTTTATGTGACGGTTTGAGTGTAGGAAAGTGTACGGTGGCTGGAGACACTGGGCCACCCTGGCGGAGTTGGGACGTGTTTCCGCCAAGATATCTAGCAGATATCTTGGGGCACTGTGGTGTGGACCTAGCGGGGTAAAAGACAACCCCTACTTTTTTTTTATTTTTTATATTTTTACAACATGTGGAGCTGGCCTTTATTTTTTTTTATTTATTGATTTATTTTTTTTTAGCATAGAATAGAGTTTATTCAGGGCATGGGAAAGAGAGTTAAGAGGGTAGGGGGGGGGGGTGGAGGGACAGAGAGGGAAGGGAGAGAGAGAGAGAGAGAGAGAGAGAGAGAGAGAGAGAGAGAGTAGAGGCTGGCCATGAGTATGTGGAGAGAAGCAAGGGAGGGGAAGGGGGAGAGAAAGGACAAAGGAGGAAGGGGGTAAGAGCCAGAGAGCAAGATAGCAAGAGAGAACAAAAGGGAGCAAGGGGCTGGCCTTTATAGGCCCCTGACTAACATCATTTGGGCCATTCTCTGGGAGTCCCAGGTATGGGCCTGCCCAGTGTCCATCATCTGACCAGTATTTAATAAAACTTGCTTCAAATGTGGCTCAAAAATTGTGGTAATGGTCTTATTCTCAGCTAGTGGGAGTAACAGAGAGCAGCACACATGGAGAAGAACCAGCCTGAGCTAGCTAGGGTCACCATCACTGCAATGAAACACTATGACCAAAGCAAACTGAGGAGAGAGTTTATTTGGCTTCCACTCCACATCACTGTTTATCAAAGGAAGAAGTCAGGACAGAACTCAAGCAGGGCAGGAACATGGAAGCAGGAGCTGACAAAGAAACCACAGAGGAGTGCTGCTTACTGGCTTGCTCCTCGTGACTTACTCACTTCCTTTCTTATAGAGCCCAGGGCCACCCTTAATTTCCCACATCTGACTTCTTCCCCTGCATCACTCCTCTGCCCAGAAGGTCTGCCCTCCACTTCCTGTCCTAGCTATTGGTCATCAGATCTTTATTAGAACCAATCAGCAGTGAGACAACACCTGACACATCTCTAGACTGCCTTTGGGCAGGTGAGGAAGGAAGAGCAGTGACAAAGAGAAAACCCAGTGATTGGCCATAGAAATGACACCACCACAATCCTGCCAGCACTTAGCTCTCTGCAAGGTACAGAATTATCAACTGAAAAAACAGAGACACACCTTCACATAAAAGAAGGAAGTCACCCCTTCCGTCCATTTATTATTTGGTAACCTTGAGGAAAGCACTCCACTATCTATCCTATCTTGGCGAGTTCAAAGTTCTGCACCTTAATCATTCTATCATCACTTACGCTTTCATAGCTTCTAACCTTCATAACTTGAATTGCCAACCTTAAAACATAGTCTTAGACCCTAAAACATTTTCTTAGATCCTAAAAAGGTAAGCTCTGATGTTTTCTAATCTTTGTAAACTTTACACAGTTTTTGTTATTTTTCTTTTCTGAATCTTGAATAAGGAAAACTATAAGAGCATAACTATCCAGTCTTCACCCCCAACAGAGCCTGAGAAGGATAAATTTTACCTGAATAAACAGGACGTATAGAGCAAGCAGCTTCTGACCCTGGAAATGATAGAGACTGATGGCTACCTAGACAATTACCCAAGGTTCCTCTGTGTCGGTGGGCTATCCATCTTCAGCCCCCAGGCCTAGTCCGACAGACCTTTCTGTGAAGCAGGAATTTTGGGGGATTGTCCTATCTTGTCTTGACAAAGTGCGTTAATTGACTTCCAGTGTGCTCCTTGTCCAGAGTTTGGACAGCATGCAGTCAGCAGCCAGGTAAGGTGAGGTTTTATTCTCTGGCAGCCAGCATCACATTTGAAGTGAGCTCCAAGAAGAGGCTCCTCAATGCCCATCATCTTCGTTGGAGGAGGTTGGTGTGCTGTCAGGATCTCTAGTGTCTCTTTGTCAGAAAAGCCTTTTATTATTAAAACATCTTAAATGTCATATTATGCAGATCTCTGAAGTGTTTGACGATCACCTATCTATCTATCTAAAGTATATCTAAATAGACAAATGTTTTTTTTCTCGCTACTTCTGTTCAACTTTGAAAACATATGCAAGGGGCTAAATAAAGCTTATTTTTGTAACTAACTAAACTAGTACCTAATATGACTACAAGTTATCGATGACTAACTACTAACCTGTATTTCTAAATTTTTCTAAACAGTTTACAATAGTAGCTTTCAAGGACTAGAACTTTATATTACACTTTTAAATGAGTTGCATATGTACAATAACTTAAACAAGTTGAAACATGTATACAGTATGTTGTAGTATATATAACCTTAAATTTCTATCAATATACAAAAGAGAAATATACAAATAATTTCTATCAAACAGAGAAAGGAGCCTCGGTTGAGGACATGCCTCCACGAGACCCAGCTGTAAGGCATTTTCTCAATTAGTGATCAAAGTGGGAGGACCTAGTTCATTGTGGGTGGTGCCGTCCTGGACTGGTGGTCTTGGGTTCTATAAGAGAGCAAGCTGAGCAAGCCAGTAAGAAACATCCCTCCATGGCCTCTACATCAGCTCCTGCTTCCTGACCTGCTTGAGTTCCAGTCCTGACTTCCTTTGGTGATGAACAGCAATGTGGAGGTGTAAGCTGAATAAACCCTTTCCTCCCAAACTTGCTTCTTGGTCATGAGGTTTGTGCAGGAATAGAAACCCTAAGACACCAACCTTCTGGTTTCTGCCTTTTGCTAATAGGCCACCAGCTTTCTATTGACAGGTGACACTTCCACACAGTACACAAGAGATTCTCTCTACATTTGAGACTTGTTGCTTTCTAGTATAAAAGGAGATACAATAATCCACCCTGTTATCCTTTTATCCCTGTATCCCCCCCCTTTCCCCTCTCACCTCCTAATACTAGAGAGGAGAGAAAGAAGGACAGAGGGGAGAAAGAGAGAAAGAGATCCCTGAATCTAACCTCTTTTACTTTGTTTCCTCCCTTACGTTGACCATTAACAACTCACAACCCCACCTAAATAACAAAAGGAGAAAACTCCACAACCCACCGAATAACCAAAAGCCACCCACCCCACCTCTTACAAATGAGAGTGTGTGTTCTTTAAATTACTTTCTGCTGTCTGGAGGTGAAATCATCTTTTGGGGACACTAAGAAAGTTGAGACATTGGCCAAGTCCTGGGAGATCTGGCTGTTTCACTCACTGTCCATACTCTGCTAAACTCAAGTCCTGGCTGAAGCAGTCTACGAGGCTGGACCATTTGGGGCTAGCCACTTTGAAGCCATTCTGGATACAATTTTTGAGGAAACAGCAGCTGAGGCAGTGTGTGAGACTGGATCCCCCAGGCTACTTGCTTTGCTTCCATGGGTGTCTGGTCCTCCTCCTCTGAAAACCACACAGACTTTTGAAGGTAATATGTAATATTATAATATCATAGGGACATTTGTACATTAGCATATGCATAGGATGTGCTAATGGTGTGCATGAAACATCTAGTGATGATTCTCTGCTTTAAGTTTGAGCAGGTTGAAGAGGCCTCTGTCAGTTTTTTTTTCTTTTTTTTTTTTTTTTTTTTTTTTTTTTTTTTTTTTTTTGGGGTTGGGGACCGAACCCAGGGCCTTGCGCTTGCTAGGCAAGAACTCTACCCCCGGGCTAAATCCCCAACCCCCTCTGTCAGTTTTTGTAAGTCCACTTGCACTACATAGCCAACTGCAGTGTAAATCTCTATTTAGGCCACATGACGGCATGGCCTGTAATAAGCCACAAAGGCAGGGTGCTTGAGTCTCACCGTCTCACTGCTGAGGCAGCCATGCCCCAGCCAGTCTCCTGTGCTGTTCCATGCGGGGGGTGGATTAGCATCTCTTGTTCTTCTGGCCTCTTCCTCCATGTCAGCGGCCAAGATATTCAGGAGGTCTCCCATGGCCCAATCTAATCTTTACTATCTTTGAAGGAATCCCCAACTTTTCTTTCCTATAGAAATGTAAACATACCCTCTTCCCTAACACATTTCCTGACTTCCATTCTGAGGCTAACACATCCTTAAAGTATATGGGATGATTTAATTCAGCAATAAATTTTCAGTAAGCCTATTTTATATCCTATATAATTAAGAGAATCTTCTCTTTATATTTTTTCAGGAGCAATTTGTAATCCCCAACAAGGCAAAATTCTCTATTTCATCAAGCATTTTTTCTAAGGTATCTGCATCTGAATCAGTCAGTAAGATATCATCCACATAATGAATGACTAATACCTTTGGAAAGGTAAACAGCCTTGGCTTAGTATTCTTTGCCTTGATTTTGTTTGGTTTTGTTCTAGAAGTTTAGCTCACCCAAAATTTTTTCTCCCATGGAGGGACCATTGATAATGAGTTATTCTCACTACTAGGAGAGAAAAAAAAACCCTCCTATGAAGGGACTTTTAATATTGAGTTATTCTGCTATTAGGGAAAAACAAACAAAAACATTCAAATAATAATCAGGCAAAGAAACAAGAAAACTGCACATTCCAGACCAGCTGTATTATCTCCAGGTGCAGCGGCAAAGCTCTGCCCGCAGTTCATGGGATTCAGGTGTTGTCTCTCGGCATATGCGCAGGCCCTTAACAGACCGAGCTCAGGGCACATTGCATCCAGAGATCTCCGAGTTCCAGGTGCCATCAATTTCTTTTTTCTATTGGGAAGAACCTTTTCCTTCTCTATCTTTACTGCTTGTAATTTAGTATTCCACCACTTAGTTCTCTCCTTATCTAAGTCTGCCTAATTCTGATCTTAGAGAGGGCACAGAAACCTGTGCTCAGGTTGGGGATTTAGCTCAGTGGTAGAGCGCTTGCCTAGCAAGTGCAAGGCCCTGGGTTCGGTCCCCAGCTCTGAAGGAAAAAAAAAACCTGAAACCTGTGATCATCATCAACATACCATAATTAATTCCCTGATGACAACTAAAACGAAACAATGGGGTCAAAGACCCCTCTTCCGTTGTGTTTTTCATTTTTTTAACACAGAAAATATTTTCTTTTCTTTTATTGGATTTTTTTAAAATTTACATTTCAAATGTTATCCCCTTTCCTGGTTTTCCATCCATAAACCCCCTATCCCATCTCCCCTCCCCCAAATATTTTCTTTTTAATCTTGCTGACTCCTTCCTTCAGAGACCTCACTTTCTATGCACATTTACAAAACATTTTTATTTATTTCTCTTCCATTATCCTTCCTTTGAAGATTTCACTTTGTTATATTCAAACAGTATTTCTTTTTATGATTGTCTATACTCTTTTCTTTCTTTAGTGTCTATGCACATATACAAAACATTTTTACCTATTTTCTTTTTCTTCCCTTGGAGAATCCATTATTTTCAAACTTAATATGTTTTTTATTTAACTGTCTACATTCAGTTTCTCTCCCTTTTTTAGTGTTAAGCACGCTTGTAAGACATTTCTATTTAATATTTCTTTTATAGCTTTCAAACATATATTTATCATGTACCTAGGTTTCTCTAAACTGTCCTCTGGGTGACCCTCTCCATGCACACAATACTGGTTCAGAGGTTTTTAGCTTCCTGCTTTGTTCAGAACTTCTGGGCCTCAGCTTTTACCGCCTGCGGCTGGCACCAGGTAACTACTAACCACCCCCCACCTCCCCACCTCATCTCTGGGAAGAGCAGCCCACCATAGGGCTACACTTCCAAACGCCATGAGCCCCAGCACCCACCTGTTGGCTGCACTGGCTGCTCACAGGTCCCACTTGCCCACGGACACCACTGGCAGTCCCTGCCACCACAGCTGCCTTTTGACTGCTCTCCCACCACTGCTCATGGGTTCCCAAGACTGGCCAGCTGGACCTCACAGAGCAGTATGCAGTCGCTAGGAAACTGTGTGCTAACTCCCACTTCTGTGCCTGGGTACTCTTGTCTGGTCCCTGTATCTAGAACATTTGGCCTAATGCCTGGATCTAGTGGATTTTATACTCTATGTTGGGCGTCAGATATAGCAGGACTTTCTTGGACCCACCACATAGCTATCTCTGTGCCTTCTGCTCAGCTGTGATCCATTTGTCCCCTTCCTTTCTGATCTCTAATCTCCCACATCTGATTTCTTCCCCTGCGTCACTCCTCTGCCAGAAGTTCTGCCCTCCACTTCCTGTCCTAGCTATTGATCATCAGATCTTTATTAGAACCAATCAGCAGTGAGACACATCTCTAGACTGCCTTTGGGCAGGTGAGGAAGGAAGAGCAGTGGCAAAGAGAAAACCCAGTGATAGGCCATAGAAATGACACCACCACCATCCTGCCAGCACGTAGCTCTCTACTGGTACAGGACAATCAAAAATACAGAGACACACCTTCATACAGAGTATAAAAAAAAAGTCACCCTAGGGGTTGGGGATTTAGCTCAGGGGTAGAGCACTTGCCTAGGAAGGGCAAGGCCCTGGGTTCGGTCCCCAGCCCCGGAAAAAAAAAAAAAAAAAAAAACTATAAAAAAAAAAGTCACCCTAACAACTTTTGAAGTTGGACTAAACGAATTCTGCACAATGATATTGCTACAGGCCTGTGGGGGCGGAAGAGTGGGGTGTGGTAGTTGGAATGAGAAGGTCCCCCACAGGTTCATATGCTTGAATACTTTGTCCCCACAGAGGAACTGTCTGGGAAGGGTTAGGTGGTGTGGCCTTGTTGGAGGAGAAGGATTACTGGAAGTGGGCTTTGAGGTTTCAGCAGACTCACACCAGCCCCAGTTAGCTCTGTCTGCCTCCTGCCTGTGGTTTGAGATGTGAGCGCTCAGCTGTTCCTGCCACCGGGCCTTTACTCTGCCACCACAGACTCTAGAATACTAAGTCCAATGAAACACTTTCATCAGCTGCCTTGGTCATGTGTCTGTTTTTCTTTCTTTTATTTTTATTATTTTACAGAACATATTTGGTCATATCCTTCCCCCTCCCCAGTTTTAGTGTTTTATCGTAGCAACTATGAATTCAATGTTACCAACTGCCCCCAGCTCCTGCCATCCTGACTTGCTGCTCTGTCTTCATACTGTGGGACACAACAAATACTTCTTAGAGTTTTATTGCAGTGAGGAGACAACATGACCAAGGCAACTCTTATAAAAGAAAACATTTAATTGGGACTGGTTTACAGTTTTCAGAGGTTCAGTCCATTGTCGTCATGATGGGAAGAATGGAGGCCTGCAGACAGACATGGTGCTGGAGGAGCAGAGTTCTACATCTTGATCCACAGGCAGCAGGAGGAGGCTGTGTGCCTGCTTGAGCATATATAAGATTTCAAAGCCAGCCTCCACAGTTACCACTTCTCAAACAAGGCCCCACCTACTCCAACAAGTCCACGCCTCCTAACAGTGCCACTCCCTATGAGCTAAGCACTCAAACACATGAGCCTATGGGGCCATACCTATTCAAACTACCACATCCCACTCCTTAGTCCCTATAGGCTTGTAACTATAACATAATGTAAAATGCATTTCCCCCATAGTCTATCATAGTCTCAACACTGAAAGTCCAAAGTTCGAAATCTCTTCTGAGGGCTGGAGAGATGGCTCAGCAGTTAAAAGCACCGACTGCTCTTCCAGAGGTCCTGAGTTTAATTCCCAGCAACCACATGGTGGCTCACAACCATCTGTAATGAGATCCGATGCCCTCTTCTGATGTGTCTGAAGACAGCTACAGTGTACTCACAAACATAAAATAAATAAATTTAAAACAAAGTCTCCCCGAGATTCATGGACTCTCTTAACTTTAATCCCCTGTAAAATCAAAATAACAAAACAGATAACATACTTCCAATATATAATGTTACAGAATTTACATTACACTCCCAAAACGTAGGGAAGGGAGCATAAGACTAAAATAAGACCAAAACCCAGCTGGGCAAATTCCAAACTCTGGATCTCCATACTGATGTCAAAATGCTCTTCAGATCTCCAACTCTTTTCAGCTTTAACTGCAACACAGTTCTCTCTCCTGGGCTGGTTCCACTCCATTAGATTTTCTTGGCAGGTATTCAATGGCATCTTTAGCCTCTTGCAGTCTCCGCGGCAATCCAGGCTTCACCTTCACAGCTTCATACAACCTTTACCTTTCTAGGCCTCCATGAAGGGACACCCCTGCCACACACCTACCTCAGTGACTTTCCTTAGCTATCAAAGGAAATTCTATAACCCCTTTCTTCTGTTCTTGACTCTAAAACCATGTGGCCAAGGTTGCCAAGTTCGGCTGCTTGCTGGGTCTGGAACAGTATGCTATGGAGTTCCAAGGACAGCTGGTAGTAAGTAGGAGTTGGTTCTTTCCTTCCACCATACTTGTTCCAGGGACCAAACTCAGGTCATCACTTTGGTGGCAAGTGCCTTAATGTGCTGGTCCATCTTGCTAGAAAAAGTAGCTATCTCCTTGTTTACTGTTAAGGTTGGCCAAGGGTCCTAAGGGATGACTTAAAAGGTCCCTAGGCCCTTTAGTCTTTCTTCTCCCAGCTGTCTGCTGGGAGAGGTAAGGTTCTTACTGATGCCCCCTGGAAGCACTGAAGATAATTTCTTGTGCTGACCTTCTTTGTACATTTGCACAAGGTAGACTGTTTAATATCTAACCTCTGGGGTCTCCGTGGCCTATCTGATGGAGAGGACAGGTGACTTGTAAGAACTACAGGAGCCTTTTTGAGGTGTCTTCGTGTTTCTTGGTTCTTGACCCCAACCTTAGGGCGAGGGCCAAGATGTCAAATGTCCTTTTATCTCCTCTTTCTCCATTGTTTTTTGCCTCCAGGTTTATAAGATCAGTGACACCAGTCTGGAAGAACAGTGTAGACAGAGGGTGCATCTGACTGCTTTTTAAACAGTCTTACTGTGTAGCTCTTGCTGACCTGGAAATCTCTTTGTAGACCAGGCTGGTCTTGAACTCACCCATCTAGCTGTCTTCCAGGAACTAGGATTAAAGGTGTGTGTCATCGTGCCTAGCCATCTGCTTTGTCCCACAAAGTAGATCTAGCTGGGGATAATTCTGGAAGTTAAAATGCCAGTGATGGGTTGGGGATTTAGCTCAGTGGTAGAGCGCTTGCCTAGCATGCACAAGGCCCTGAGTTCGGTCCCCAGCTCCGAAAAAAAAAAAAAAAATGCCAGTGATTGGTGATATTTTTAAGATTTATTTTATTATTTTATGTGTATCAGTGTGCTGCTTAGTTTTTGCAGCTTGACACTAGCCTAGACATGAGTGGGAAGAGGGAATCTAAACTGAGACATTACCTCTACCTGATTGGCCTATGGGGACATTTATAGGTGTATTAGTTAGGGTCACTATTGCTGAGATGAAACATCATGACCAAAGGCAACTTGGAGAGGAAAGGGTTTATTTCACTCTCAGTTCCATAGAACAGTTCATTATCAAATCTGTGAGGGCAGGAATGCAAGCAGGACAAGAACCTGCAGGCAGGAGCTGATGCAGAGGCCACAGAGGGATGCTGCTCACCGGTTTGTTTCCCGTGGCTTGCTCAGCCTGCTTTCTTATAGAACCCAGGACTATCAGCCCAGAGATGGCAGCACCAGCAATGGGCTGGGCCCTCTACATCAATAACTAATTAAGAAAATGTTCCACAGGTTGCCTACTGTCTAATCTTATTGAGACAGTCTCTCGACTGAGTTTCCTTCTCTGATGACTCTAGCTTGTGTCAAGCTGACACAGAACCAGACATGCCCATACAATGGGGCATTTTCTTCTCTTTCTTTTTCCCTCTTTCCCAGCTCAGTTTTATTGGTTAAAGATAAGTACACAGACACCTCCACACATACATAATTCTTAACACATGTACCAAACTCGGAACACACGTCCCACCTGCTGTTTCAACAGTTCTTCCAGTAGGGTGGACTTGAGGACAGGTTTCCCTCAGTCCTCATGTCACATTGTCAAACACTCAGAACCTGTACTACCACAGATCCCTGATTTCAGCTACATCCGGTTACTCACATACTCAATTTCCATCTCTCAGCCCACATTACCGAAAATGTTAGCAAAAAAGAACCGCCATGATGAATCCTGACAGGTCAGGGTTGTAGTGAATTTGTTGGAAATTAGAAACATGAGACCAAAGGTAACTTAAAATATTCCAGACACAGATGCACGGCTGGACTCTAAATCGTCATTTAGCATGCTTTAGATTTTCATCGGATATAAAACTAGGCCCCTCTGAGTAACATCTACTGACAGTCACAGCCTCTCCTGATTCAGTATCCTGCTGATGGTACCAAAAATAGTCATTTCACCTTTTTATTTTTTCCTGAAACAGGTTTCTCTGTATAGCCCTGCCTGTCCTGGAATTTGCTCTGTAGACCAGGCTGGCCTCGAACTAAGATCCACCTGCCTCTGCCTCCTGAGTGCTGGGATTAAAGGTGAGCGCCGCCATACCTGCTCCATTTCACCCTTAATATTTTACATTAAAAGAACAGGGCGGGGGTGAAATGGGATTTTCTCCCTTTCTAAAAATGTCTCTATAACTACTAAAAACACTTGCAATACAAAACAGTTGATAAAAACACTCCTCTGGAGTTCAAGGGGCAGGGCGCACCATCAGACAGGTATGGTTAGACACAGCTTCTCTCCTGCTTCAGAGGATGGACTCTCATTCTCCGGCTGTTTTCTGTAGGCAGATCTTCTCAAATTTCCTTCAGCCTGCTTTCCTTTTGGCCTTCTTTTCCCTTTGTTAGCAGTTTTGTCCTGTGGCCTTTTTTTGGCTTTGGGTTTCCCTGGGCAGGGGTGGTTATGGGGCATTTTCTTGATGGTTAATTGACGTGGGAGGGGCCAGCCCGCTGTGAGCAGTACCATCTCTGGGCTGGTGGGCCAGAGCTGAATAAGAATGGGAACTGAGTAAGCCAGGAGGAGCTAGGCAGTAAGCTGCACTCTCTCTGCTTCAGTGCCTGCCTTGGCTATGGTGATTGATAGACCAACCTCTAAGTAAACCCTTTCTCCCTCCATGTTGTTTATCACAGCAGAAAGCTAACTAGAGTAATAAGTGTTTGTCTGGATATCTGTATGAGCACCAAGGGGATGCAGTAATCATGCAGGCTGGAAGAGGGCATAAGATCCTCTGGAACTGAAGTTACAGACTGAAGCCATGTAGGTGCTGGGAACCAAGCCCAGGTCCTCTGAGAGCAGCCAGTTCTCTTAACTGCTGAACCATCTCCTCGCTCCTGTTTTGCTTTGTTTTTTAAACATTTTTCTTAGCTGTTGACCAAATTAACTTTTTTTTCAAGGCTTAGCTTTAAATTAAGATTTCACTTGTCCCAATTATGTAAAATACATCTCAGGGGAAATAAATATGAACCAAAAGAGAAAATGAATTAGGAACCAGAAGGCCCAGTATTACTTTAGTTGGCAGGACTTAAGTTTCCTGACCCTGCAAACTAGGCCCCAGCCTGGGAATCAGCAGCCGTATGTACCTGTGAATTCCAGTTACATTGGTTGGTGAGAACAAGACCCCAAAACTTACTGGGAACAATATGTTCCCCCAGTTCAGAAGGTACATATTTGGCTGGGATTTCCTAACCAGCAAAAGGTCAGGGCTCACAAGTGGCCTTGCCAGGGATCGTATCTGTAGGGAGCCAGTTTGAGCCAAGATTTCTCCAGAGGCCCTGGTGAAGGGATGAAGGGAACTTTAGTTCTGTGTCCTCGTCAGGGAACGAACTTGGCCAGTCTGATCTCATCTGACTGATCCTAGTCATATTTTTTTTTAATATTGTAAAGGGATGATTGTGTTTGGTTATGGCATTAGGTTATGGCACTGATCCTCCAAAGAGTCACGGTAAACGGCTTCGGGGCCCGATTCTTCCACCTGGGCAGTGGCTGTCAGTCCGTAGGCAGCGGTGTCTGAGGCATTCTGTCTTCTCTTTGCCAACACTGTCCGACTCAGCTCTCTACTGACCTTGGCCATCTCCTCTCCCTGCCATATAGTATATAAGATGCCATCCTTCTTATTAAACATCCTTGGCATCAGTCCTCAGCTTATGCATGACTCCTGGTCCAGCCTTGCTTTTGCTTTTGTCTTATCTTCATTTTCTCTGGTTTTCTCCCTAACCCTCTCACTCAAACCTCATTACTTAGAACCCTTAGCAATGCTGGTTCTGGACACCTCTTAACTTTTTTTTTAATACTGTAAAGGGACGATTGTGTTTGGTTATGGCATTACTTTTTTTCTATAAAAATCTGGAGGCAGGGGGCTGGAGAGATGGCTCAGCGGTTAAGAGCACTGACTGCTCTTCCAGAGATCCTGAGTTCAATTCCCAGCAACCACATCGTGGCTCACAACCATCTGTAATGGGATCAGATGCCCTCTTCTGGTGCATCCGAAGACACCTACAGTGTACTCATAACATAAAATAAATAAATAATATCTTAAAAAAAAAAATCTGGAGGCAGGGGTTGGGGATTTAGCTCAGTGGTAGAGAGTTTGCCTAGCAAGCGCAAGGCCCTGGGTTCGGTTGTTCCTCAGCTCTGAAAAAAAGAAAAGAAAAAAAAATCTGGAGTCATATATGCCTTTTATCACAATACTTAGGAGGCAAGACAGTCAGTTCTCTGTGAATTTGAGGCCAGCCTAGTGTACGTAGTAAGTTCTTTTTCTTTTTTTTTTTTTTTCTTTTTTTTGGGGCTGGGGACCGAACCCAGGACCTTGCGCTTTCCTAGTCAAGCGCTCTACCACTGAGCCAAATCCCCAACCCCAGTAAGTTCTAAGCCAGCCGGAGCTACATAGAGAAACTCTGTCTCAAAAACGAACAAACAAAAATCAAAAGAAAAAATGAATCTAGAGTAGGGGCTGGAAAGATGGCTCAGTGGTTAACACTTGCTACTCTTCCTAGGAACAAAGACTCGGTTCTCAGCACCCACACTGAACAGCTCATAACCATCTTTAACTCTAGCTCCAGGGGATGTGATACATCTGGTCTCCTTGGACACCTGTACTCACATGGATACACACACACACACACACACACACACACACACACACACACACACCTCTATATATAACTAAAAATAATAAAAATAAATCTTAAGAAAAAAATCTAGAGTAATAAGAAGGAAACCCAAAATGACACTTACTCTGGTCACAACGTGCTGGAGGCACATGGGGGCATCTGCAGGACCCAGCTGGTATGTTCTGGAGAAGAACTGCTTCATAACAGAAAGACACACCACGGAGCTCTGGTATTGCCTCCCGAGTCTGATATAAGGAATGCACTGAGGAATTAGAAGGCTCAGTGTTAAGAGCACTGGTGGCTCTTCCAGAGGACCTACCTAGGTTGGGTCCCAATGCTAACGTGATAGATTACAACTGTCCGTAACTCCAGTTGCAGAAAGATCTAGTGCCCTCTTCTGGCCTCCTCGGGCACCAGGCTCAAGTAAAGCAGCTGTGCCCAGGAAAATCCTGCTGTACCATGGAGTGTTCCTGACACATTGTCCTGACCCACTCCAGGGTGAGCTCATTCTTTCTCCAGGACAGCAGGAAAGGACAGAAACACAGGCCTCTGAGTTTGAGTGCATCAAAGCGGAGCTAACACTGATATTCATGGACCTGAAATGGTATTTGAAGGTATCTGTTTAGAGTGGGAACCTATGGGATTCCAGGGGGTAAGGAGAGTTGAAATTCTTTTGTTGATGTTAGGCTGATAAAAACAGTAACAGTAGGCTGGGAGCAAAGGTGCAGGCCTGTGGTCCCAGCATTGGGAGGCAGGAAGACAGCTGTGAGTTCTAGGTCATACAGCAAGGCTCTGTCTCAAACCAAAAATAAAAATAGTAAGAGTAAATATAAAAAGCACTAAACATTCAAGTCTTTTTTATCTCTTCCACCTTTTACCCAAATTTTATAAAATTCCTATAAAATTACATTTTTTGAGTTTTTTATGTGTATGTTTTGCCTCCTCTGTGTGTGTGTGTGTGTGTGTGTGTGTGTGTGTGTGCGTGTGTGTGTGTGTATGTGCGCGCACACGCGTGCGCCATTTGTGTTTGTTGCCCTTGAAGGCTAGCGGAAGGGTTGGGTTTTGTGAAACTGGAGTTTCAGAGTGAACTGCCATGTGGTTGCTGGGAATAGAAACCAGGCCCCTCTGGAAGAGCAGCCTGCGCTTAACCTCTGAGCCATCTCTCCAACCCCAGCTCACGCTCTCCATCAAAAGTTAAATTTCAGTCTTGTTGGAACTTGAGTAGGAGCAGTGATCTAGTCATCTTTTTCTTTGTGACCCCTGAGCGCTCTCTCTCTCTCTCTCTCTCTCTCTCTCTCTCTCTCTCTCTCCCTCCCTCCCTTCCTTCCTTCCTTCTTTCTTGTCGTTGTTTTTGGTTTTGCTGGGTTTTTCATTTTGATGTTTTGTTTTTTTAACAGAGGGTCTTACTATATAGCTCTGGCTGCCCTAGAACTCTCTGTGTTGACCAGGCTGGACTCAAACTCACAGAGACCCTCCTGCCTCTGTATGCTGAGTGCCCCCAGAGTGCTATGACTAAAGGTGTGTCTTGAACCTGGAAACGATATATAAATGTGAGTCAATCAGGAGCGAGGTATATACTCTACCACACTGTCACGCTATGCAGTCAACTACCTGGGATTGCAATTGAAGGTGGTGAAGCTTAGTGTGCAGGTCGAAAGCAATACTAAGTTATTAAGTAGGGAATAAAAGCACAAAGTAAAAAGCTGGGCTGGAGCTTAGTTGGCAGACTGCTAGCTTAACATGCATGAGACCCTGGGTTTGATCCCAGAACCACATAAATTCATAAACCAGGTGTGGCAGCACACGTCTGTAATCCTTGCAGAAAGTGGCAGCATAGACAAGCATGTTGTATAGTGTATAGTCCACCATCCACGGTATTTAGAAAAACCTTCTCCTCAAAGATGTCCTCATTTGTAGAGGGCCGCAATAACATTCGCCACCACTAGATGGCGCTGGCTTCCACTGCGCCCCACGTGGAAGGCCAGGTCAGTCAAGATGGCGCTAGCCTTTACCGCACAAGCCGGCTCCCTATGGGGAGATTATCTGTGTGCGCATGTGCTAGAGTGCCTTCATGCCAGGTCTTTGCCCATTTCATGCGTACCTGATGAGGTCATGAATAAGCAACCAATCAGGTGTGGGGTGCGTGGGGGATAAATAGGGTTGCCCAATGCAAGCGGGCTTCCACCATGAGAGAGGAATAGACAGGAATAAAAGTCACTCATAGTAAGAATTTCTATGTCTCGCGTGCTCCTTGCCGGCGGGAAGTCGTGCGTGGGACATCTGGTGCCAAGAAACCCTGGACAGAAACATCGCCGGTGCCACGGGAAGCCTCCATTTCACGGGAGAAATTCAGAAGCTATGAGTGGGGTAAGACCCTGAGAGACCATGGCTAGCCTTGATCTGCTCCAACTCTTACCACTGCCGGACGCGGCAGGTGCCGCTGGGGTTGCTCTGGCAACCCTCGGGCTTTTTCTATTGACCTTTGAGTTTCTAGCTACCACCAAACGGCTTCAGAGGTCGCGTGGGAACTGCTCAGTTAAAACAACAAAGCGGAGAGTGTTGGGGCGAGGGCGGAAAAGATGGTCAGAAACAGGGGGTAGTGAAAAGTTGCACCTTGAGAAAAGGAAGCTGATCGATCTCAAGTAGCAGTCCCCTCAATTGAGGTGAAATATTGGGGAAAGAATGCCCCGGTAGAGAAGGGAGGAGGTAAAAGGAACACAGTATGTTGGCAGAAAAACTTTGTCTTGTGCTTATAAAAGGTGTACTTAAGCTCCGGCGCGCTCTCGGGAAGCGGCGTCCGTCGCTGACTCGACAGCTTTACAGAGTCATGCTGATCAGATTTGATCGAGGCAGACCGCCTGAAAATTTATTCAGGAGAATCAAATAAAAGGACATCTCAGTGCCCGTGCACAGCCTGATGGAGTTTATGTAATTGGGTTGTGAGTAGAAATATTCAGGGCTGTGTTTCACTTCCATACCATTGGCGAATGTCGGTCGTGCCGCTCAGATAATATATCTTAGTATCTTACAGGAATTGGGTTTCAACACGTTGGTGGACTAGTCCAGGAATTGAGACAATCCATCGCCCATATCAACTCCACCCGAGTGGATAGTCACCGTGGACACCATCGGGTTTTTTCCCTCTTTGTCTATTGTTTGTCTCTGGTGCACCAGGATGTCTCCATGTCTGTCAGTTTATGTCTGTGATTTTTTTGTTTCTCGTTGTTTAAATGTTTCGTTTCATGTTCAAAAAGAAAAATGGTAAAAACCTTATCTGCGTCGTGCACACCTTGACTTGGTTTTAACTCGTTTCAAAAGGGAACAAATGAATAGAAAAAGGTTTCAATCAGGTCTTTAAAGCCCTGTGCCTAGAGCCAGGTGTCTAGATTAGCTGGAGGAGCTGCTTAGAAGCTGGATAGCTGTTTCTCTTAGAAAAATCCCTGACTGGTTAATTGACTCAACAGGTGACAAGGTGCATCTCTTAAAATCATAGCTAAAAAGGTAAAAATGGTGTTTGATATGTGTAGCCACTTCAATTTTGTTTCTCATTGGTTTTAAATGTATAAATATGCTCTGCTTGCCTTGGTTGTGGACTATTGGCTTTCAAGTTATTGGATATGGTTAAAAAGGTATAATATTGGTAACAGAAAGTTGGCTTAAAACTGTAATTTAGATGAAGTAATTCTAGATACACGTGACATTGGGCCACCCTAGTGAGACAGGTCTAAATTGAGGTAATGTTTTTATGGAATTCTTATGCTAGAAACCAGGCTTCTAAAAGAATTTAGGACATTGTCTCGAAAGGTATTGGAGACCGCGCCATTGTGCGTTCATATGTAGAATTGATAGTCAAACTTTACAACATAATAGATAGACTTGTGGTGCCTTGGTGACTAGATTGTTGTTGGGGGTTGAGTTTTGCTTTCCATAGGTGTGGCTTGCCCTGAAGTTATCTGTATTCTAATGCTAATTTCCACTGCCCGGAGAACAGCTGCCTAGTCACGTATTCAAAGCTCAGGTGACCTTGTGGTGGTGGTCTGCTGTTACAAGGAGAATTTAAGATTGTGATTAAGGATTGCCAGTGTTACATTGACTAACTCAAATTTATTTATAATTGAAGAAAAATCAAACAGGTAGAGATTGTATTGGATAGAGATTGTTACAAGATTTATAAAGGATTGATGAGGTTTTAGAACTTATGAGAACATTACAGCTTGTTTGCTTACTCCAACTGCCATTTCAAGATAGATTTAGAGGATTGTTTTTATGCAGTTTGTTTACATCCTGGCGATTATGAGTTTTTACTTTGTGAGCTTGCTTATAATTTTAGAGAGCCCATAGAGTGATATCATTAAAAGTGGCTAACAGCCTTATATTATATAATTTTGTTACTTCTTCAATGTAAAAGGTTAGAACCTTAAATCTTTCAGTGTATATGAAAAATTTTACTACAAACATTTGCTCTCAGAATGAGCTTTAATATTTGGGGAGTAGCTGTTGCACTACTCCAAAAAAGAATATTTGAAGCTAATGTTAAGCTTCTAAGGATGTTATTTGGCTAAGTACCTCACCTTACCAGAGGACTTAGGTCTTTGTTATGCACATTGGAGATAAAGCTTCAGCTGTTTTAGTACAGAGTTGTGGACTGGAGTCATGGAAGTATTTTAATAAGAAACCTAGTAAAACATATCTTGTTTCCAAACAACAGTTAATTGGTTATTACAAAATACTGATATTTGGCCTATCACTTATACAAATTTTTCAGACAAAATTGATAATTTTACTCTTTACATGCTTTTGTACTTCCTACATATTTGTGCGTACTACCCATAGAAAATGCGCTTAGAGTATTTTTCATCTAATGAAAAGGCTACAGGTATGATTAGATCACTTGCTTATTCTCTTGAGTTTCTGCTGCTTCAGCACAGATTATTAAATTCCATGCTTTAGCCGCTGTTTTTAAAATGTAAAAATCAAGCTTTCACTTCATATACTGATAGCCAATGTGTGACTTGTGGTTTACAATTGATTAAAAGGTTTTATCTTTTTAGATACTACTAGCCCTCAAATTTTACAATTACTTAACGCTTTATTGGAGACAGGTTTTCTACTTGAAATCAGTGAGTGATTCCAGTGTAAATTGTCTGACAACTTACTGTCCTTTCAGTGCTCTGGCTCAGAGAACTAAACAAAACCATAGACCCAGCTCTTTAAAAATGATAATGGAGTTGATAACACACCCTCAATGAAAAGAGGAAGACTCCATTTGCTTACTTTCGCCCAGCCTCACCCTGCCAACTCAGATTTCTAAATAAGGCTAAATTTGGACCTTGTTTACAGGATTTGACATTTCTAATTAATGCTTATGTTTAGGTAAATAAAGTTTGTGAGGTGCTGGAGAGATGGCTTAGTGGTTAAGAGCACTAAATACTGTTCCTTTATAGGACATTTAAGAACTCAAACTGGATTGCCTAGACTCCTTAACTAGGGAGGACAGATACCAGACAGATTAGGCCTTACATAAGAAAAATTAGTGAAAAAATCTCATTCTTTATATATCCAAAACAATAATGCTGGAAACAATAATTTGGTATACAAGTCAAATCATAAATACAAGTGCTCAGTGTCCTCAATTTAATCCTCGAGGACTTATCTTAATAAACAATATTTTAACAATTTTAATAAATAAATAGGGGGAGATATCCCTGAATGCTAATAATACTCCTTTTATTTCAATTTTAAAATTTGGATGCCACAGTTTATGGCACCCTACAACTAGGCATACTCCTGCCTAGGTGAAATAGAGAGATCCACATATTGACATGATCCTGTCCAGATATTTTATATGGGGAAGAGGGAATGTTTGTGTTTTTTCTACAGGATGCTACAAAAGTGTGCCAGCTGCCTGGGTGGTTGCTGAGACTTGCCGATCCTGGTTACATGAAGATTCAGCTCTCGTGGTTCGGGTCCCTAGAGTCATTCCTCTGCCCTGAAAGGAAGGCGGAAGATCCCCCCTTCACCTTTTGTCATCACAGAAATTTTGCCGTTGCTGCAGTCAGTGTTCCCGCTGCGTGTGTTCCCGTCCCACTGTGGCCTACGCTCAGACTCTGTACACTGCTGCTTACTGATTCCAGCTGTTACCCTTGTCCCCTCATTTCCCTGGTGACTCTTGCTGCCTTAACTGGTAACTGGTGTTGCCATTTTACAGACTGTAGCTTCACAGAAAGCCACCTGTGTAAAGCTACAGTGACTGGAGAACTCTGTCCTGGTCATACAGATCTCAGAATTTGGTTCCATTGTTTGCTGGTTGTTCAAGAGAAAAATGACTGATCCTGAACTGTCCTGGAAAAGACCTTGACACTTTCGCTGCTATTGTAGCAGCCATTACAGCTGCAGACATTGTGTCTGCAGTGTCTGGAGTTATCCTCCACCAATCTATTGTTAGACAAGTACAGTGGGTGAACTTTCTGGAGTAGTTACTAACAATTGGGAATTCTAAATTTCATTATAGGAGTGGCTTGACCATGGCCCTTGGTGGCAACAGCTGAGGAGGACCAAATGAGGTGCCCACTACTTATCGGTAGTGGCTCTGTTTGATACAGCCCTATGCTGTGGATCAGTATTCATACCATGGTTGGTTTGCAAACTCAGACCTCAACAATAATGTGACAAGGCCGTTATTCACTCAAGCACTTATGGCCATTGTACAAAGGGCCTCCACTGAATTTGGTTATCTTGCTCAGGACTTACTCTGTATCTGAGTTCCCTGCTCCTGCACCCCAAGGACCTGTGGGTCCATTTGCACTGGGAGGAGAGGGTCTCTCTCTGTATTCTGAGTTCTCTGCTCTTGCACCCCATAGATCTGTGGATCATTGCACTGGGATTGAGAGAGACTCAGTGATTTCCTTTGATCAGCCCCTGCACATCGCTGAGGTTTCCTCATTGCACGCGATATGGGTGATCATGACTGCTATTATTTATAAATAAAAAGGGTGAGATGTAGAGGGCCGCAATAACATTCGCCACCACTAGATGGCGCTGGCTTCCACTGCGCCCCACGTGGAAGGCCAGGTCAGTCAAGATGGCGCTAGCCTTTACCGCACAAGCCGGCTCCCTATGGGGAGATTATCTGTGTGCGCATGTGCTAGAGTGCCTTCATGCCAGGTCTTTGCCCATTTCCGGGGCGTACCTGATGAGGTCATGAATAAGCAACCAATCAGGTGTGGGTGCGTACACGGGGGATAAATAGGGTGCGCCTGGCGGCGCAAGCGGGGCTTCCACCATGAGAGAGGAATAGACAGGAATAAAAGTCACTCATAGTAAGAATTTCTATGTCTCGCGTGCTCCTTGCCGGCGGGAAGTCGTGCGTGGGACACTCATTCTAGGTCTCAGAGTATATAACTAGCTCCTGCCAATTTAAAAAAATCACCTAGCAAAGGGGAATTAAAGTTAAATATGGAATTAAGGTGGCTGTCTAACTGACTTAATAAAGAAAGATTATGAGCGGGCCCAATATAATTACAAGGATCTTTAAAAGTGAGGAGATTCAGCCAGGCATGGCAGTACATGCCTTTAATCAGAAGTCAGGAGACAGAGGCAAGATCTCTGTGAGTCCCAGGCCACGAAGAGCTACACAGGGAGACCAAACAGACAAACAAGCAGGTGAAGAAGCCAAGCAAAGGTGGCTCACACTTGTTTGTTTGTTTGTTTGTTTGTTTGTTTGTTTGTTTTTCAAGACAGGGCTTCTCTGTGTCATCCTGGCTGTCCTGGAGCTCACTCTGTAAACCCTGTATTGAAAGCAAAGCAAAGCAAAACCAAAAAACACAACAAAACATTTTAAAAAGCAAAGGCGGGTGGGGGTGGGGTGGGAACATCCTCTTGGAGACAGGGAGGAGGCACAGGAGGTACAGATGAGGAACAGTCGAGGGTGGACTGGGAGGGGAATAATGACTGGACTGTAAAACAAAGAGATCAAATAATAATAACACTGCAAAGGCAATGCGGTGGGGAAAGCATAGTCTTTTCAACAGGTGGAGGTGGTGACCTTAGACCTTGAAAGGGTCTTGAAACAGTCATTAACTTAGCAATATCAAAAACCTCTACAGCAGGGGCTGGAGAGATGCTCAGTGGCTAAGAGCACCGACTGCTCTTCCAGAGGTCCTGAGTTCAATTCCCAGCAATCACATGGTGGCTCACAACCATCTGTAAAGAGATCCGATGCCCCCTTCTGGTGTGTCTGAAGACAGATACAGTGTACTTATACATAATAAATGAATAAATCTTTAAAAAAACCTCTACAGCTCTGACACCCAGGAAGCCTGGAGGTAACACGAGATGAGCCTGGCACATCTTACCTCTCTAGACAGAAAGGAGCTGCTGAAGCCTGTGGAAGTCAAGGAACGGCCTCGTTACTCGTACAAATAATCTGGGATCGGTCCCCAGCACCCACATGCTGGCCCTGTGACAACCATCTGTAACTCCAGGTTCAGGCGAACTGACTCCTTCTTCTGCCCTCTGTAGGCACCAGGCTCACATGCAGTACACATGTATGTGCAGGCAAAGCATCCATACACATGAAACAAATCTGAAAGAGGAAGAAAGAGGAAGGTTTAAGGGGCGTGCCTGTTGTCTGTGCACCTGGGAGGTGAAGGCCAAGACTTCAGGAGTCCAGGGCAGCTTCCGTTACAGAACAAGTCCAAGGCAAGCCTGGCCTATGTGAGACTATCAAAATAAAAAGACGATTTAAATTTTTTTAATTTTGTTTTATGTGACTTGATGTTTTGCCTGCCTGCATGTCTGTGCACCACATGCACACGGGGTGCCTGCAGAGTCTGGAAGAGGGAATCGGATTCCCTGGAATTGGAATTGGAGTTACAGACAGTTGTGAGCCACCATCTGAGTGCTGGGATTAGAACCTAGGACTGCGACTCCTAGTACAAGCAATCAGTGCTCTAGCTGATGAGGCGTGTCTCCAGACCCCCCCCCACCCACGAATTATTAGGTCTTCCTTGATGACTGTATCTCTAATGATATTTTTTGTTTTGTGTGTGTGTTTGTGTGTGTGTGTGTGTGTGTGTGTGTGTGTGTGTGTAACAGCTCTGCCTGCTGGAACTTGTTCTGTAGACCAGGCTGGCCTCCAAAACACACTAAGATTTGCCTGCCTTTGCCTCCTAAGTGCTGGGATTAAAAGCATGTGATACCACTGCCTGGCCATGATTTCTTTTAATTTTTAAAAAAGATTTATTCATTTGTTATATATCAGTACACTGTAGCTGTCTTCAGACACACCAGAAGAGGGCATGAGATCTCATTACAGATGGCTGTGAGCTACTATGTGGTTGCTAGGTTGAACTCAGGATCACTGAGCCATCTCTCCAGCCCCACGATTTATTTCTTACTTCTAGGTTTTTGTCCAAACTCTCTGCCAAGGAACTACTTGTCTATGCCGTCCCGTTGTTTCTTGTCTTCACACAGCATCTTTTTTTTTTTTTTTTTTTTTTTTTTTTGGTTCTTTTTTGGAGCTGGGGACTGAACCCAGGGCCTTACGCTTCCTAGGCAAGCGCTCTACCACTGAGCTAAATCCCCAACCCCTTCACACAGCATCTTAAAGTTAGTCTCTTCACGTGATCAAGATTTGTCTAGTTGTACCCTAGTACTATCCAATGTGCCCCTCAACCTCTATGCTCCCCTTGGAATACCTCAGTTTGGCAATGAGTTATCTGTCTCACCTGTCTTGATAGAAGACACAAACTGCGAGCTGTCTCTTCTCTCTGTGATGGTCAGTTTTAATATCAACCTGCCACAAATTAGAATCACTTGAGTAGGGAGCCTCACCTGAGAAATAGTCCTTATTACTTTAACAGATGTGGAAGTCCCACCCCAAATGTGCGTGGAGCTTCTGGTAGCACTCCAGATTCAAAAAGGGCACAGCAAGAGGAAGATTGTTCAACCTTTGGTTGCTTGGCCTTTTCTCTTGAAAGGAGTTGATTTCTCTTGCTGCTGCTGCTGCTGCCGCCACCGCTGCCACCACTGCTGCCGCCACCGCTGCCACCACTGCTGCCGATTCCTTCACTGACATTACAACCAGCATCTCCATGCTGCCATAACTAAGGACCAGCATCTCCAGGCAACTGTCACTAAGGACCGGCATATCCCTAGGAACCTTCCAGGTGTCAAGTCACCCAGCCTCAAGGAGTGAGCATCCTTTAGGTTTGCAGCCTCTAGGGTGTGAAGCAGCTGATGTCACTATTCCAGTGTGAAATGGCTTAATAAATTCATATATATATATATATATATATATATATATATATATATCCCCTATTGGTTCTGTTCCTCTTGAGAATAGTAATATACATTGTGTTTATCCCCCACCTGTTACAAATGTGTAAACTAACCATGTATAGAATATACAGGGGTTGGGGATTTAGCTCAGTGGTAGAGCGCTTGCCTAGCAAGCGCAAGGCCCTGGGTTCGGTCCCCAGCTCCAAAAAAAAGAAAAAAGAAAAAAAAAAAAAAAAGAATATACATCCTTGGGGCTTGGAGTGTTACTCAGTGGCATGGCATATGTTTAACGTGCAGAGGGCAGCGGGTCCAATTCCTGAGCACACACACCCAGAATCTAACGCCCGGATTCTGCCAACAGCTCTTGAACAGAGAGAAAAGAAAGCATACTCAGCGCCAATCTTTGTTCCACAGTTCATTTATGGAATTGGGGCAGGTGATTTAACAACAGATTGCAACATAAGCCCGGGAGAGAACAGGTCTTGCTCTCCCTCCCAGAACCCAGCTGTGAGAGGGATGTCTGCAAGTTTTCCAAAATAGCCATCTGTCGCTGGGCGAGCTGGGTCTGTAGCTGGAGATTGGCAGACATGCACTCGAGTAGTCCTAGGCATTCCTTGGGCTTCTCACCAGCTCCTGAGGAAGTGTCGGAGGTTCAAAGGGACAAAGGAAAGAGGCTTTGAAACCAGTCACTGCAGCTTCCCCCTCCCTGCCGTGCCTCTCTTGTAGTTTTTATGGTCATCTGGCACTCAGTCAGAGCTCATGTCTAAGTTCCCCGCTCGGTGGAGTGTATCCTGCAGGAAGGCACACGTCTGTCTCATCTACTTCAGTATCTCTGGCTCTAGAGAAGCCCGTGTGTATAAGCATTCAAAACACACTCAAGGGGTTGGGGATTTAGCTCAGTGGTAGAGCGCTT
Organism: Rattus rattus; assembly: GCF_011064425.1. Lineage (NCBI taxonomy): Eukaryota > Metazoa > Chordata > Mammalia > Rodentia > Muridae > Rattus > Rattus rattus. Next base: position 65,265,429 of record NC_046156.1, on the reverse strand, counting down.
GCCTAGCAAGCGCAAGGCCCTGGGTTCGGTCCCCAGCTCCGAAAAAAAGAAAAAAGAAAAAAAAAAACCCACATTCAAAAAGTTGGGCATGGTGGCACACGCCTCCCAGCAGAAGGAGACAGAGGCAGGTGGGTCTCTATGAATTCAAGGTCAGCCTGATCTACACAGTGGCGCTCCTGGACAGGCAGAGCTGCATAGTGAGACCGAGTCTTAAAAAGAAAACAACAGCGATCAACTTTAGGGCTGGAAAGATGATTCAGTGGATAAAAGCACTGGCTGCTCTTGCAGAGATCCAGGGTTCGGTTCCTAGAACCCAGATGGTGGCTCATGGCTACCTGCAACTTCACATACAGGATCTGATGTCATCCTGTGGCCTCCACAGACATTAGGTGTTCAAACACTCATGAGGTGTGGGCAACACTAAAACATATATATATATATATATATATATATATATATATATATATATATATATATATATTTTTTTGGAGCTGGGATTGAACCCAGGGCCTTGCGCTTACTAGGCAAGCGCTCTACCACTGAGCTAAATCCCAACCCCATAAAAAAATATATATATATATATATTTTTTAGTTCTTTTTTTTGGAGCTGGGGACCAACCCAGGGCCTTGCGCTTCCTAGGCAAGGGCTCTACCACTGAGCTAAATCCCCAACCCCAAAAATATATTTTTAAAGTTCTTTTTTTTATTTTATTTTATGTGCACTGTGTTTTGCCTGCATGTATATCTGTGTGAAGATATCAGATCCCCTGCAACTGGAGTTACAGTCAGTTGTGAGCTGCCATGTGGGTGCTGGGAATTGAACCCCAGTTCTCTGGAAGAGCAACCAGTGCTCTTAACCACTGACCCATCTCTCAGGCTGAATTTTTTTTTGGCGGGGCGTGGGGTGGTGGTGGTGGTGGTGGTGGTGAGGTGGGATAGTCTCAAGTAGCCACATAGCTCAAGCTGGCCTTCAATCTAAATGAGAATAGCTATATTAAACACACACACACACACACACACACACACACAGGCTGGAGAGATGGCTCAGTAGTTAAGAGCACTGACTGCTCTTCCAGAGGTCCTGAGTTCAATTCCCAGCAACCACATGGTGGCTCACAGCCATCTGTAATGGGATCAAATGCCCTCTTCTGGTGTGCCTGAAGACAGCGACTGTGTACTCAAATACATAAAATAAATATTAAAAAAAAAAAAAAAGAAAGAAAACAACTTTGTTTTGGTCAGTTTCTTAAAGACTTATTTATTTATGGGTATGTGTGTTTTGCATACATCTATGTCTGTGTGCCATGTGCACAGAGTGCCTGTGGAGGCCAAAAGAGAACGTTAAATCCTCTGGAACCGGAGCTACAAAGTGGTCGTCAGCTGCCATTTGGGTCTAGGAACAGCCAGTGCTGTTAACCACTGAGCCGCCTCGCCAGCTCTGACAACGATGTCGGCTTGAGCTGCTCTCCCAGTGCTGGCCTAACAGGTGTGTGTCACCTTTGCCTCCCAGGCTTTTTGTTGGTTTTGTTGTTGTTCCTGTTTTTACTTGTTTTTTAGGTTTTTTTTCATTTTCTGTGTTTGACTGTTTTACCTGCGTGTATATCTGTCTGTGTTCCATGTCCATGTCTGACGGCCAAGGAGGTCAGAAGAGGACTTTGCATCTCCTGGCACAGGAGTTACCGATGGTTGTGAGCCACTTGTGGGTTCTGGGAACCTAACCCAGGTCCACTGCAAGAGCAATAAATGCTCTTTTCTGTTTGTTTTGTTGTTTGTTTTTGTTTTTCAAGACAGGATTTCTCTGTCTAGCCCTGTCCATCCTGGAACTTGCTTTGTAGACCAGGCTGGCCTTAGACTCAGAAATTCACCTGCCTCTGCCTCCTAAATCCTGGGACTAAAGGCCTGTACCACCACCACCCAACACTTGTTTTCTTTGTAAGACAGGGTCTCACTCTGTACCCTTGGGTGGCCTGGAATTCAGTATGTATACCGGGCTGCTCTTGAACTTACATTCACTTAAATCTCTGAAAATGTGATAGAGCCAGGCATGATGCCGTATGTCAGTAATCCTTGGGAGGATGAGTCAGGAGGCAAGCCTGAGTTCTCCAGAGAGTTCCAGGCAATAGAATAACTCAACACAACAACAGCAAAATAAGAAAAAGAACGGAGTCAGGGGCTCATATAGCCTTGAGCACTCTACATAGTTGAAGATAACCTTGAACTCTTTCTGATCCTCCTGCCTCCACATCCCAAGTGTACGACACTGTATCCTGTTTGTGTGGCCCTGGGCCTTGTGCACAGCAGCCAAGCCCTCTATCAGCTCCTCTAGACTCCCGGCCCGAAAACAGTGGCCAAGCCTGCTTGGGAATCTTTCCCCACAGCCTTACCTGAAGGCAGCATGGTTGTCTCGGTGTTCGAGAAAGTAGCTGGCGGAGAATTTGCTTGAAGATTAATGTAACTGGGGGAGGGTTTTGCTCGACAAAGACACACAACGTTATCTTCCTCTTTGGCTGAAAATCAGGTGACTACATCAAAACTCATTCTAACAACGGTTAACCTGCCTTCCCCTACCCTATTTCTCTTGATCTTTCTCCTCTTTTCATAGTCAGTCAATAACCCAGGCTGGCCTCGAACCTAAGATCCTCTTGCCCCAGCCTCTCAAATGGGGGACTGCAGAAATAAGACTGTCTTTCAAACAAAATCAGGACAACTGGCCTCTGAAAGCAGATGCCAGGGCCCCACTCAAGTATCTTATGTGTCAGGAAGATAGACACAAAAAACAGAAACCAATGGGAGTTAGGGGAAACCAGGAGGGGCAGGAGTAAAATCTAATATACTTCCTTGATATGCACTGCATGCTTACTACTGTACTAGACACTGAAAAATACACAAAAAAATGCACGACATAATTTCTTTCTTTTTTTTTTTTTTTGGTTCTTTTTTTCGGAACTGGGGACCGAACCCAGGGCCTTGCGCTTCCTAGGCAAGCGCTCTACCACTGAGCTAAATCCCCAACCCCTACGACATAATTTCTTAACTGCTCATTTTCAATTTAGGGAGACAAATTGAGTCAGATGGAACATTAACTTTAGGCACAATAGTGGCATCTGTAATCCCAGCACTTAGATGCAGGAAAGTGGACCAGAAGTTCAACCCAGCTACACAAGCAGCCTGGGTTACATGAGCTTCTCTCTGGACAACTTAAACAGTCGGGTGGGTCGGAAAACCTTGATAAAGTAAGGTTTCTATGGGGGTTATGGGTGAGCATATGCGGCTGAGGCCAAGTGTGTGGTTTAGTGTAAGAGCGTAAAAGTGGGAAGGGATTAAAATGAGCACAGTGTTTAGTGTGGGTACATTTCCTGGACTCTGAAACCCTGGAAATCTTTTAAGGTGCAGAGTAGGAGAAAGGATAACATAATGTGAACACTGGCAACAGGGCGAGAAGAGGGCTGGAGGGCGAGAAACCCTGGAAAACTGCCGGTTAGGAAAGGAGGAAAGAAGAAAGAGAAAGGGAGGAGGCCCATCATCCTTGGCGTGAGGTTGGGCCACAGAAGCCTCTCTTCATAACCAGATGCTTAGCTTTCTCTTAGCATAGCAGCCCCTCCACCTCCAAGGCTCAGGAAGTAGGACTGAGCTGGGATGATGACAGGGCACCCCTTCACTCCTAACACCCAGAAGGCAGAGCCAATGGATCTCTGTGAACACTCCACAGCGCTCAAGTCCTTCTCACCACTGAGAATTGGCCTGTGTCCCAGCCTGGTCTACATAGTGAGTTCTAGGCTGGCCAGGAGAGCACTGTAGGACCCTGACTAAAGGGGAATATGAACTGGTTGGTTACACTTAAAATTTGTATTTCAAGAGCAGGAGACATGACTCAACAGTTAAGAGAGCACGCTGCTCTTATAGAGGACCAGAGTTGGGTACCCACCACCCATCCCAACTGCCTGTAACTCCAGCTCCCAGTGATCCTCATAGCAAAGCCCAGGCCAACCAAGGCTACAAAGTGAGACAGCATTAAATGTCCTTTTCTTTATGCATATTAAATATAATGAGTTGCACATGGGAAAGTTTTGGGGTTTTTTTCTCTCTCTCTTTTTTTTTCTTCTTCCTTTTCTGGGACAGAGTCTTGCTATGTAACTGAGGCTGGCTTTGTACTTTTTATATAACCCATGGTAACTTTGAATTTAGGACAATCCAGATGCCTCCCAAGTGTAGGGATTCTAAGAATGAGTCACACCTGGCTTTAAAAGAGATACAGTACTGAAATTAATAACTATGTTACTTTTGGCAAAACAGTCAAATCAGAAGGTAAACCCAATTTTGAGGAGCTGGTACACACAGACGTCTGTCCTTAGCTACTGAGAAATTAATTGCTCCTCTGGGAAATCACTCTTTCCCCAGACCCCAGGTGGACTGCTGAGACAGCACTCAAGCTTTTCACCACTACAAATAGGTACCTGTCCCAGCACAGGCCAATCCTGACATCTCCCCCTCTCTGCAACTGTGATGGCCAGCTGGAGAAGCACAGGCAAAGTAGGCTGGGCCAGCCAAGTCACAGGATCAGCAAACAAACAAGGATATGCTTAAACACGTAGCTAAACACCATAGTGTGCCCACCTATAATCCTAACACTTGGGAAGCAGACTAGACTAGAGGACTGCAAGTTCCAGGCTAACCTGTGCTACATATTAAGACTGTCTCAATACCGCTGGAGAGATGGCTCAGCCGTTAAGAGCACTGACTGCTCTTCCAGAGGTCCAGTTCAAATCCCAGCAACCACATGGTGGCTCACAACCATATGTAATGAGATCCAATGCCCTCTTCCAGTGTGTCTGAAGACAGCTGCGGTATACTCATATATAATAAATAAATCTTTTAAAAAATAAAGACTGTCTCAATAAACAAGCAAAAGCAAAAAAAACCCCAACCAACCAACCAAACAAACAAACAAAAAACAACCTTTCTTTCTTTGGTTTGCTGTACTGGGCCCAATGGAAGCTACTAGATTTGCCCAACATAGCATAAAAACTGAGTGTAAGCAAGGGAAACCTCAGGGGAAGAGGAGGACAGATAGGCAGATGGACAGATTCTAACAGTCAGAATTCCCACTCCCAACCCACATGCTCTGTACTCCCCAGCTCTGGAGCTCTCGGAACCCAGCTGCACAAGCCCCTAAATTCCCATTTGTACTCAATGCAGCTTGAGGTGGGGTTCTGTCATCTAACCACAATCACACTTTAAATACTAATGGTTTTAAGGGGAAGGCAGGAAATCAAACGGGAGACAAGAACAAGAGGTGGCCTAAGTTTGGGTGACAGGACAAGCTGCTAGCAGCCTCAAAAAAGGAGTAGAAAGCTGCAAAAGTAAAAGCTGGCAGCGGTGGTGCACATCTTTTTTTGTTTGTTTGTTTTCCTTTTCTTTTTTTTCCGGAGCTGGGGACCGAATCCAGGGCCTTGCGCTTGCTAGGCAAGCGCTCTACCACTGAGCTAAATCCCCAACCCCGGTGGTGCACATCTTTAATCCCAGCGCGTGGGAGGCAAAGGCAGGAGGGTCTTTGTGAGTTCCAGGACAGCCAGGACTGCACAGATAAATCCTGTCTTGTACACTCTATCCCTGTCCCCTATGCCCACCCACCCCAAAAAAAAAAGAAAGGAAGAAAAAAGAAAAAAGTTAGCTCCATATATCGAAAGAAAAGAAGGAAGGAAGGAAGGAAAGAAGGAAGGAAGGAAGAAAAAGGAAAGAGTCTGAATAACTCCTCTAGCACCTGAAGGATGAAAAGCAGTGAGGGAGAAGACAGAAGAGCAAGAATGGCAGGTGGAAAGCTGGAACCACGAAACAATCAAAAACGACGAGAGGTGGAGATAAAGGCCAGGATGCAGCTCCCTGGGCGTTTGCCCACCATGCACAATGACATGGGTTTGATCCCTAGAACACACAGGTAAAGTGGATCCGGAGTTCCTTGAATGCTTGGCTACACTGTGAGTTCAAGGATATGAGGCTGTGAAAGGAAGAGGAAGAGGAAGCAACCTCGGTATGGTCAAGAAAGGGGCTAGCAAAGCCAATGCTTCAGAATAAGGAGTACAAGACCAGCTACATGAGATCCTGTCTCAAAGGAGAGAAAGTTCCTGCAACACTTGTCCTTTCTTTGGAAAGGAACGAAAGGGACTGGCAAGATGGCTCAGAGGGTAAAAGCGATTGCAGCCAAGCCTGAGGACTTGAGTTCAACCCGCAAACCCACCCGACAGGAGAGAACCAGCTCCAGCAAGTTGACCTCTGGCATGCACATACACATGTGACATGCACTTCCTCACTAGCTAGGGAGTATGCACTATAAATAAATATGATATTTGTTAAGATCAAGTAAGGCTAGGGTTCGGGGTTCAGTGCTAGAGCATTTATCCAACTTGTGTAAGACCCTGGGCTTGATCCCTAGCACCGAGGGGGAAAAGGACAGAAAAATGAATTCATTCATTTATACAGGTAAAAGATCACCAAGTGCCTATGTGACAATGGAACTGGGGAAAATGTCCTGAGGAATTACCTCAGACAGGGTACTGATGAAGAAGAGCCTTTTGTATTAAAACAAGGCTGGGAGGCTAGAGAGATGGCTCAGAGGTTAAGAGCACTGGCTGCCCTTCTAGAGTTCAATTCCCAGCAACCATGTGGTGGGTCCTAACCATCTGTAATGGGATCTGGTGCCCTCTTCTGGCCTGCAGACGTATAAGCATGCAGAGTCCTGTATGGATAATAAATCTAAAAAACAAAGAGATAAAAGAAAACAAGCCTGGGGTTGGGGATTTAGCTCAGTGGTAGAGCACTTGCCTAGCAAATGCAAGGCCCTGGGTTCGGTCCCCAGCTCAAAAAAAAAAAAAAAAAAAAAAGAAAACAAGCCTGGGACAGAGGTGTGACAAGTGTTGCAGGAACTTTTCCCCCTTTGAGACAGGATCTCATGTAGCTGGTCTTGTACTCCTTGCCCTCCTGTCTCCACTTCCCACGTGCTGGGATTACAGGTGCGTGCCACACACCTGCCAAGTAGGATGCCTTTCTGTAGTCTGTTTTCAGAGATCACAGAAGAAATGGCCTGTAATGTCCATTTCACATGCATGTGGACATGCATGTGAACCTGGGTACTGCCTAAACATCACTGATCTTATAAGATGGAGGTCTGCTCTCTGATCCCTGTCAGCTGCTCTTTTTAAACTTTTTTTTTTTTGAGCTAAGGACTGAACCCAGGGCCTTGTGCTTGCTAGGCAAGCGCTCTACCACTGAGCTAAATCCCCAACCCCTCAGCTGCTCTTTTTGTTTTTCGAGACAGGGTTTCTCTGTTGTACTCCTGGTGGTCCTACAACTTACTCTGTAGACCAGGCTGGCCTCAAACACCTCTGGCTTGAGAGCGGGGATTAAAGGCATCACTGCCTGGGGCTCTTTTCTTTTTTCTTAATCAAATCTTATATTTATATATTTCTGAGTATTTTGTCTGCATGTGTGTGCGTGCGTGCATGTGTGCGTGCGTGTACTGCATCATGCTTGGTCCCTTTAGAGGCCAGAAGGAACCACTGGATTCCCCTGGAAGTGGAGTTACAGACCACTTTGAGCTGCCATGTGATGTGGGTGCTGGGAAATGAACCCCAGTTCTCTGGAAGAACTGCCAAAGCTCTTACTGCTGAGTCATCTCTCTGACATGGTCTGGGGATGTATCCTGGCTGGCCTGACCTCACTATGTATCCCAGGCTGTCTTTGAACCTCTTGCCTTTGCTTAAGTGCTGGTATTACAGGTGTGGAATAAAACACACACACACACACAAACACACACAATTTCTTCTGTGTGTATTTGTGTATGTGCATGTGTGTGGAAGCTGGAGGTCTACATCAGGTATCTTCCTCAGTTGCTCTCCATTTCTTTCATTTCATGTGCATGGTGCTCTTGGAGGCCAGATGAAGGAAGGTATCGGATTCTCTGAAACTGGAGTTATAGACAGTTGTGAGCTACCGTGTCGGAGTGCTGGGAATTGAACCTGTGTCCTCTGGAAGAGTAGCCAGTGCTCTTAACAACCATCTCTCCTATGCCACTTTAGTTTTTGGAGGTGGGAGGTTCACAGTTTTCTATGTAGCCCTTGCTGTTCTGGGACTCACCACACCCAGCCTTTTTTTTTTTTTTTTTTTTTCTTTTTTGAGATAGGGTCTCTTGCTAAACTTGGAACTTATCAATTCAGCAAGATTGTCTCACCAATAGCCTCAAGGGATCTAGCTGTCTACTCAATGTCCCCTGCCTCCGTAAGAACTGGGGATACAGACATATGACCCCACATCTGGCTTTTTATATGACGTTAAGATCCACACTCAGATCCTCATGTATACATAGCAAGGATTTTAACCACTGAGCCACCTCTGCGGTGCCCCGACATATCTTTTACAATGGTCCTAGGTAGTAGGCAGTATTAGCAGCATTGTACTTGAGGAATCCCATGTTGATAAAATTTGGTCAGGATTCCACAATTGGCACATGGCAGTGCTAGAATTAAACCAGGGTCTCTAGACAGCAATGCTATGCTCTACCTACTGACACTTTACACGTGCTATAAAAATAACTCATCAAAGTCAGATGTGGTAGGTAGTACATGCCTGTCAACTCAGCAGCTGGGCGGGCTGTGGCAGGACTATTTTAAATTTGAGGCCATACTGGTCTATATAACAACTCTTTTTAAAAAAAAAAAAGAAAGAAAGAAAGAAAAGGAAAAAAAGCTATCCATTTTTTTCCAGCTCCCTTAGCAGTAGGCCATACCTATAATCCTTGGGATGTGGATGCTCTGGCAAGAGGGCTGTCTCAAGTTTGAGACTAGTGAGTCCCATGGCCAGCAAAGTTAGACCTGTCTCCTTTACCCAAAGAAATCCCACAACTGCTTTCCAAGTAACCAAGTGGTGGGCAAAGCCAGCCATTTCTGCAAACACTGAGTGAATCAGGAAGGCTGACTTCTGAGGAAGGGGACGCAGGGGTCGTGACACACCTTCTTCCTTAGTAGGATTACTGGTGTGCTGCTCCATCTCAACAGCAACAGGTGTGGTGCCTGAGGAAGAATAACAGGGTCACAGGGTCACACGAAAGGGCTTTGTTTCCTGAGCACTCCCCCGAAGATCCGAACCGGCCAGAGCTGCTCTAATGTTGGGAGGCAGAAGTGTAACAGTGTATACCATCTCATAGAGGTGTCTGTTTTTAAATTTAATTCTTTTGATTTTTAATTATGTGTATATGTTCACGTATGAGGAGATCTCCCTCGAGTTAGAGGTGGCTGTGAGCAGCTGGACATCAGTTCAGGGGACTGAGCTGAGGTTCTCTGCAAGAGCAATATATCCTCTTAACCCACTGAGCCTTTCCTCCTGGCTGCTCACTTATGGGGGGCGGGGGAAAGGGGACGACTTGAAGGCGTTGAAATCGCTATCCTCTTGACTTAGCCTCTGGAGTTCATTACAGGAGTGTGCTACCACACCAGGCAAACAACTACTCTGAAATAGTCCATTTTTCTCCAATTCCCTTCGGCAGAGTTATTTGTTAGTGCCTTTTCACTGAAGACAAAACAAACCAAATACGAACTTTAAATCTACCACAAACATGTCATGACCCTTCGAGTCTTCTAAATGTTTAATTACTAGCCTTGTTTTTTGTTTTTTCCTGTATGGAGTGATCTGGCAAGAGGGCTGTCTCCAGTTTGCGACCCGCCTGGGCTACACGAGTCTTGGGCCAGCCTTGAAACTCTAGTAAGATAATATGGTAATTAAAAAACTACAGCTCCCTTTCCTTGGTCACTTACCAGTGATCAGGCTATGCAGTGGGGGAAAAGGCTCAAAATTCTACAAGAAACACGACTTAGGATATTCGGGGTAAATGTAAGAGCTTCTCCTTTAGGTCTTATTGCCTTAAGATTCAAAGTAATTTTTCTAAGACATAAAACATTAGGACAGGAGAGATAGCTCAACAGTTAAGAGCACTAGATGGTCCCACAGAGGCCATGGGTTCACTTCCTAGCACCCACGTGGTCCCACGTGGTGGTTCACAATCATCAATTCCAGTTCCAGAGGATCAGACTCCCTCCTGATCTCCTCTCGCAAGTGGTGCACCTACATACGCATAGGCAAACCCACCATACACATAAAAATAAAAAAAAAAAAAAGGTACATCTAAAACACCAAGATTTTTCTTTTCTTTTAAAGAAAAGCAGCGCGTCTAGAATAAACCACAACTCCCAGCATGCTCCGGGGTGGGGTGGGGGAGCCGTTGCGGCCCCGCCTCACAGGAAAACCTCCACTTCTACACCGCCTCAATATTTCTGGCAACTACCGATATTTCCGGCTCCTCTGCTCCTCCCTACTGCTAAAGCTGGAATAAAAAGTGGCGAACTATTATGCCTTTCTTGGCCTTCACGGTCGGACGAGAACCGATGGACAAAATAGAGCTTCATGATCTCACCTACAGCATTAATCCAAAGCCTCAACCCCAGCACCCACCCTCTAGCGGGCACTCAAGCGCTGTAGTGAGCCAGCTAACCGCCCGTGCCTTGGCGCTTGCGCAGACATTCTGCCCGCACGCGGCCGGGAGCGGCCACGCTAGTGCGCAAGCGCTTGCGTCTCCCAGTCCCCCCACCCATCATGCTCTCTCTAGCTAGCTTGCCGTGCCTTTCTTGCGTAGAGGGCGGGGCTAATACCGACGATTGGCCTATGTTTATGCCAATCAATGAAATGGGCTTAGTGATTGGCGGTACTTCAGAGGTTAGCATGTTTCTGTGTCAGTCCTGAGGAGGCAGCGTTTCCTTCGCTGCTCTTCTCTCCAGAAGGTTCTGCCGATTTCCCCCAGCTCTGGAAAGTCGGCTCTTCGTCGTGCCGCCATGATGGGCCACCGTCCAGTGCTCGTGCTCAGTGAGTTCAGGGAAGCGATGGCTCCCTCCGCCCCTCTCTCCCCTTGCTTGCCAGTGTTTCCCGGCCCCGTCCCGCCATGACTCGGCCCTCGTGCTTTCCAGTCGTCTTTTCGCCTTAGAACCTCCTTCCTTAGTTTTTCTCCTCCTGCCTTCTCCTGTCGCCCTCTTTTGACAAAATGACTTTCCGCTCTCGGAGTCGCTAGTTTTTAACGTGTGCTTTATCCCATTTGTGTTCCGTTCTTTAGTCGCCACCCTCCACGCCCCCGTGTCCTTTACAGCATGATTTCCGTCTGGTAGTTAGTAATAATGGTTCTTAACGTTAGGCCTTGCTTCGTATCCTCGGTCCATCCCTTAGGAGAGGCGTGACTTACGGCAGCTCGCTTGATTTATGCTTTAATAACAGTGTTTAGGAGACCGTAGTACTTCTCCAAAGAATTATGAGTTAAGTTGGTAAGTAAAGCTTCCTTTACCGGCAGATCGGAAATGGCATCTTTTCAGTAGCGGTCATTCAGCAACCCTTGTTCTGAAATGACATTCCTTGCGTTCCCGATCTCCCGATCTTGAATGTGATCTTTCCCACCAGCCAGTTAAGTTCTCCCAGATTCCTCTCCTGTTTTCTTTAACTAACGCCTCTCATCTCAGTAAAGAGCACCAGTTCCTTGTCAGTTACCTGAGCTATTGAGAATAATTCAGTAAACCGGGTTCAAAGTTAAGACATACTAAAGAGAAAAACATGTAGTATGGCCACACTGGGAGGAGAGACAAAGGGGTTCAGTGACACTACCCCTCCTACCAACACTTAGATGAACGAATCTATGGGGTTTTAATTAGCAGACCAGAGGCATAAGGAGTCATCGTTTTCTGCTCTAGTCTCCTGAGAAAGTTTACCTACAGGCTGACTCTCCAGGCATCAACATCCCCTGGAACTGGAGTTATGGGCAGTTGTGACCACCATGGGGGGCTGGGAATTGAAGCTGAACCATCTTTCCAGCCTCACAAGCACACTTTCTTGGTCACTAATCTTTGAGACTCTGTAGCTCCTCTTCCCACGGAGGTTGTAAGGGATGTGCACTCTGGGAAAAATCACCATCCTGCTGAGGCCCATTCAGGGATCTAAAGATATGAATCGCTGGAAGTATGTGAGCATGCATACAAGGAAAGTATTGGTCAAGATTCTGAAGTTAAAGCATTTCAGGTTATCTCTTAATGTACTGGGGCTTCTCTTCATTCTGTGTGTCTTTTGCCTGCATGTATGTCAGTGTCTGCAGACACCAGAAGAGGATATCAGATCCCCTGGAAGTGTAGTTATAGATGGTTGTGAGCTTCCATGTTGATGCTGGAAATAGAACCAGAGTTCTCTGCAAGAGCTTCCGATGCTTTTAACTACAGGGCCATCTCTCCAGCCCCTAAAGGTGCTTTTTGAGACAGGATCTCACTTTGTAACTCTGACTGGCCTGGAACTTTATAGACCGAGTTGGTTCAGAAATTCATCTGCATCTCCAGTGCTCAGATTAAAAGCATATGCTACCATGCCCAGTCTTAAACCATTGTAATTGTAACTGCTGGTTATACACTGAAACCTTTGTATTTTTGTTTTCAAAACTTGATAAATAAGGTTGGTGGTAGGATCCCTAAGCAGGTTTAAAAAGAAAAAAAGCACCAAGCCTAATAATAACTGGAGGTCTTTTTATTGTGGTTTGTTTGTTTCGTTTGAGACAGGTTCTCTATGTAAACCAGGCTGGCTTCCAAGTCACAGAGATCCTCCTGACTCTGCCTTATAAGTGCTGGGGTCAGAGACATGCGCCACCATACCTGACTTAGATGACCAAGTTTAATCCCTGGCACTTATATGATAGAAAGAGAATTCAGTCCTGAAAGTTGTCTTCTGACCTCCAAAGTTGTGCTACGCATTGTACACCTGATATGCACATATATACATTAAAAAATGTAAACATTTTCTTTCAGTTAGGAAATAAAATGATTGTGTACACTGGGCTATTGACACGTGTTTTTGTCTGTTTTAGGTCAGAATACAAAGCGTGAGTCTGGAAGAAAAGTTCAATCTGGAAATATCAATGCTGCAAAGGTAACACATGTTTTAAGTGATAATAGCAGTTCATTCTGGATGACTCCCTAATATTTCAAATATTACAAATCTTCATTATTTGTAATAGCAAACTTCCTATGGTTCTGTACAGTTGAACAGAGGAAAACGCATGTTTCCCTGACGGTGATACAGGAAGGGAGGTTTTTAAAGATTTACTTATTTATTCATTGTTTGAGTGTTTTGCCTCCAAGTATGTGTACGTGTACCATGTGCATGCCTGATGCACAAGAAGCCTAGAAGAGGTTGTCAGATCCCCCTGGAACTGGAGTTCCAGGCTGTTGTGAAAGTTACTATGTGAGTGGTAGGACTTCTGAAAGAGCCTAGGTCCTCTGAAAGAACCCTGTCCCCTCTTTGGAGACAGGATCTTGTCGGGGTTGCCTAGAATTTTCTATGCACGCCAGGCTATCTTTGGACTCGGATCTGCTTGCCTTTGTCTCCCAAATCCTGGAACTAAAATCATGTGCCAGCACACTTTCAAACTCATAAATATATTAAGTGAATGATTGAAAGACTTGATTTCATGTGGCTTAGGGACCACTGTCAGTAAAAATATTAAGGCTGGACTCTTAGGACACTAAAACTGAAGACTTTTTTTAAGATTTATTTATTTATATGTAAGTACACTGTAGCTGTCTTCAGACACACCAGAAGAAGGCATCAGATCTCATTATTGATGGTTGTGAGCCACCATGTGGTTGCTGGGAATTGAACTCAGGACCTCTGAAAGCAGTCAGTGCTCTTAACCACTGAGCTATCTCTCCAGCCCCTGAAGACTCTTTTTGAAAGTTCATTTATCATGTCTACAATAGCATTCTTGTTAAACACTGACTCTGGCTGGAAAGATGGCTTTTTTTTTTTTTTTTTAAACAATTTCTAATTTACTTTATGTATGAGTACACACAATTGTTATCTTCAGACACACCAGAAGAGGGCATCAAATCCCATTACAGATGCTTGTGAGCCACCATGTGGTTGCTGGGAATTGAACTCAGGACCTCTAGTAGAACAGTCAATGCTCTTAATTGTTGAGCTATCTCTCAGCCCCAAGCACTTGCTACTCTTGCAGAAGACATAGATTTGATTCTCTAAACCCAGGTGGTAGCTCACAACTTCCTGTAACTCCAGTTCTAGGGCATCCAACGTGCTCTTCAGGCATCCATATGGAGCACAAACATGTATTTGAGCAAAACACTCATACCTGTAAAAAATAAATCTTCAAAACACTGGCTATGCACTGGGCATGGTGGAGCATGCCTTTAATCCTTTCATTGAGAATCAGAAACAGGGCTGTCTCTTACGTTCAAAGCCAGTCAGAGCTACCTAGTAAAACCCTGTTTAAAACAAAGTAATGGTTCTGTTTGTGGTTCTTCGAAACACATTATTCTCTGACTGTGCTTCTTGTTTTGTATTTCCTTACCAACAGACAATTGCAGACATCATCCGGACCTGTTTGGGACCTAAATCTATGATGAAGGTTGGACTACCTTTTATTGGAACTCAAACTCCATGTCCTCTTTTTTTTGTTATCTATAACACTTTTGCTTTTTCTTAGATGCTTTTGGATCCAATGGGAGGCATCGTGATGACCAATGATGGTAATGCCATTCTTCGAGAGGTGTGTTTGATTTTGGTTTTGTTGTTGTGTTGGGTTTTTTTTTGTTTTTTTGTTTTTTTTTCTTTAACCCTCACCTCCTTTTCTAACAATTTTGAATACCAAGAACCTATTCAGATACATGTAGATAACCTTGGCATAGTGTTATATGCCTCTAATCCCAACACTTTGGGGCCAGAGGTAGAAGTAAGATCATGAGTTCAAGGTCATCCTGCACTAAATAAAATAACCCTGTCTAAAATCCAAGTTTATCAAGGCATGATGGCAGTGTGCCTCTAATCTCAGCATTTTGGGGTAAAGGTCAGAGGAGTAGGGATTTGAGATTAATCTTGCGGGTTCAAGGCCTCTGAGTACTGTGATTACAGGTTTGGAACATTTTTCCTGGCTAGTCTGCCTACTATGGCTGGCTTAAAGATAGAAACTCCAGGTGTGCTGCATGCCTGCTATCTCAGCATTAAGGCAGAAGAGTTGAGATTGGAAAACAGCCTCAGCTATGTATCAATAATTTGTCATAAAGGGAGGCTAGAAGATGTACCTCTGTATTAGAGTACATCTTTCTTATTCAGAAGGACTTAGATTCTATGCCCAGCTGCACAAAATAAAGGGATGCAGCAGAAACTTAATTTTCCCATGACTGAAGCTGTAAGTATGGGGTTTCAGTGGGGCCTACTTCTGACAACTAAGACAGAATCTCTTGTTTCTTTTCTTTTTTTAATTAAGTATTTTATTTATATAAATACACTTGTAGCTGTCTTCAGACACACCAGAAGAGAGCATCAGATCTCATTACAGATGGCTGTGAGCCACCATGTGGGTGCTGGGAATTGTACTCAGGACCTCTGGAAGAGCTGCTAGTGCTCTTAACCACTGAGCCATCTCTCCAGCCCGAATCTCTTGTTTCTTATATCTTTTAATAATGTTTCTCATTCCTTTCAGTTGTAAGCCCAGGGTCTCTGTTTCCATCTTATGCTGTTAAAATTCTTGTTTGTCCTTTATTTGTAAAAGAATGATGGGACTCACATTAAGCCAGTATGACCTTGTTTTAACTTGAATGTATCTTCAGAGGCCACCTTCCAAGTAAAGACAACATTCGTAGGTCAGATGGTTTAGACCTTCGAGTCTGTCTTCAGAGGACATAATTCAATCACTACAATGCTTTTACTAAACTGAAGAAGCTTTAAAGACTAAGTTCTCAGTGACACTTTTCCCCACAAAAGTGATTTGCTTAAGATATTGAAGAAGGGGTTGGGATTTAGCTCAGTGGTAGAGCCTTGCCTACTGATGGCATAAGGCCCTGGGTTCGTCCCCAGCTAAAAAAAAAGAAAAAAAAAAAAAAAAGATATTGAAGAGAAGAGCACTATGACCCAAGGATGTACCTTCTAGAGGTACAGTTTCTGGTGGTTGTGAGCCCTCCAATAGTAGGGCTAGGAACTGAATTTGTTTGGGTCCTCTAAAAAAGCAACAAGTACCTGTAACCACTGAGACAGCTCTCTAGCCCTTTTCTTTTTTTTTTTTTTTTTTTTTTTTTTTCTTTTTTTTTTTGGGGGTGTGGGGGGGTTGAGACAGGGCCTCACTATGTGGCTTGGAGCTTGTGATATATGGGTGGCCTAGAATTTACAGAGATCCACCAGCATCTGCCTGTCTCTTCTGAGATTAAAAGCACGAGCTACCACATCTGGCTGGGGCTGGTTTTAATTTAATTTAATCTGAGAAATATAGTAAAACAAAGGGTTAAGAGAGTATGAGACAGGCTGGAGAGATGGCTCAGCGACTAAGAGCACCGACTGCTCTTCCAGAGGTCCTGAGTTCAATTCCCAGCAATCACATGGTGGCTCACAACCATCTGTAAAGAGATCCGATGCCCTCTTCTGGTGTATCTGAAGACAGCTACAGTGTACTTATATATAATAAATGAATAAATCTTTAAAAAAAAGAGAGAGAGTATGAGACACTCAAGAGTTGGGGCCATGCTAAGAGGTCTTTTGAGAGCTGGCAAAATGGCTCAGTTTGCTGCCAAGCCTGACAACCTGAGTTCTGTCCCCAGTACTCACATAGTAGAAAGACAGCCAGTAACCACAAGTTGTCTTCTGTCCTTAAGGGACATGTATGGCATGTATGTAACCACATAAAAACAAAACTGAAAAGTTTGGGGAGGTTGTTTTGGTTTTTTTTGTTTGTTTTTTTTGTTGTTGTTGTTGTTGTTGTTGTTTTGGGGTTTTTTTTCCCTTTTTTTTTGGAGCTGGGGACCAAATCCAGGGCCTTGGCTTGCTAGGCAAGCGCTCTACCACTGAGCTAAATCCCCAACCCCCAGGTTTTGTGTTTTTAAAGTGGTTCGTTTTTCTTTCAGATTCAAGTCCAGCATCCCGCAGCAAAATCCATGATTGAAATTAGCAGGACCCAGGATGAAGAGGTTGGAGATGGAACCACATCAGTAATTATTCTTGGTAAGAGGAAAGTGGAAGATTGAAGGAAAAAAAAATTAGAGATAACATGTGTTAGCCTGACATTGTGGCACACACCTTCAATCCCAGCACTAGGGAGACCAAGGCAGGTGGGTCTCTGAGTTCAGCACCAACCTAGTCTACAGTGTGAATTCCAGAACAGCCAGGGATACACAGAGAAATCCTGTCTTGGAAAAAAAAAAAATGGTTTTTGCAATAGATAATAAGATTCATTCTGTAAAGTTATCATAAACAAGTAGTTTAATTCCAAGCTATTACTGATAGAAGCAATACAAGGTTAATAAGTTCCTCTGGTACATTTTTATCATTTTAATGCATATTGTATGTGAATTGGTCTTTTTTTTTTTTTTAAAATAATTTTGTTTTTAAGCCAGGCACTTTTGACAGATAGTTTTACATGAATTGTTTTTATATGCATATGGGGAGTTGTTTATCTTTGGGGCAATTTAGGTTTTGTTCTAAATTATGTGCATGAGTGCGAGTGTGTTTGTTTGTCTATGTGTCTATGATGGTTTGTTCTCAGGAGTACAAATGCTCACAGAAGTCAGAAGAGGATATTGGGTCTCTTAAAACTGGAATTACAGATGATTTTGAGTCACTTAACTTGGTTGCTGGGAATGGGTTCTGAAAGAGTAGTTAAGTGCTCTTAACCTCTGAGCCACCTCTAGCCCCACTTGCTTTTGCAGAGGACCTAGATTTGGTTTCCCAGCATTCACTCTTCACTCACAATCTGTAGCAGTGAGTTTTAGCTACATTGCTTTGTGCTCTAGCCACCCACCCAGGAACTCTTTGGATTTGCAAATGAAAGGCAAATGCACATTAGCTTATTTTTGAAATGCTTGCTAACTCAATGACTAGGCACTCCTAAACCTTCCCCTGCTATCCTAAGCCCAATTGGAGAAGTGTCCAGTGGCTACTTACCCAAATTCACACATGGCTGATTGGTTTTCTCTCCTGCAGCTCCTGTGTCCCATCCTTCTCCCTGGGACTCATGGTGGTCTCTCTTTTCTCTCCCTAGCCTATGCAACTCTAAAGGGTCCCACCCTGCCCCATCTCCCTTTGCCCAGCCATTGACTGCTGGCATCTTTATTGATCTATCAAAAACCAATTAGGGACATGGACCTTTAGGGTGTGGATAAGCAGATTCCTGATTGAATCAAAGCATTAGAACCAATCTCCAAACAACAGTCATCTGTACCTAGTTCCAGGGGATCCCATAACCTCTTCTCACCTCCCACAAGCACCAGGCAGGCACATGGTACACACTCGCAGACAAAACACACACATATCTATAAGAGATTAATATAGATAGTATAGTTAATAGAGACCTGGGTAAGATAACTAGAAATAAGTTGTTTTCTGTTGAGAACAGTGGCCAAACATTCTCTCAAGGCTGGCTTTGAGTTCCTGTTTCTCCCGACTGCCTCCCAGTGCAGGGGTTATAGTGAGCCCTTTTTCTCTGTTTTATTTTTAGTGACAGCAGTTTGGCTATGTCCTAAGGTATTATGTCAATAAATCTCTTTCCCCTTTGTACTTTTCTTTCTTGGGAAAAATATTTTCATTTTTCTTGGGAAATTGAAGTACATATTTAGTTAGAAAGTTAAAAAGGAAAGAGTAAGTCCATAATGTCAATTTTAGATAAATTAAGATGTATCTAGTAAGGATGTTTTCTTTATAAATTGTTTATAGAAGTTGTAAAATGTAGAACAATATTTATAGCCAAATACATACATACCTTTAGTGAGATCTGTTTTAAGAAAAATTATTTTTTATTAGCATATCCTGGTACTTTGAAATGCGTTGCTATAATGCCTATATCCTTTTGCAGCTGGAGAAATGCTGTCTGTGGCTGAGCACTTCCTAGAGCAGCAGATGCACCCAACAGTGGTGATCAGTGCTTACCGCATGGCACTGGATGATATGGTCAGCACTCTGAAGAAAATCAGGTATGGAAGCAGGACTGAAAATAGATAGTGTGAAAGGCTTAGATTGATCTGTTCTTAATAAAAGAAAGCCAAGCACATAGGTTGAGGGCCATTAGAGCAAGCACACAAACAAGGTACTTTCCATTATGGAAAAAAGATAGCAAAATAGAGAAGAGAATTGAATTCTCATTTTAAAAAATAATTCGGGGTTAGAGAGATGGCTCAGCGGTTAAGAACACTGACTGTTCTTCCAGAGGTCCTGAGTTCAATTCCCAGCAACCACATCTGTAATGGGATCCGATGCCCTCTTCTGATGTGTCTGAAGATAGCTACAGTGTACTCATATACATAAAATAAATTAATTTTTTAAAAAAGATTCTGGTAGGGGTTGGGGATTTAGCTCAGCAGTAGAGCACTTGCCTAGCAAGCGCGAGGCCCTGGGTTCGGTCCCCAGCTCCGAAAAAAAGGAAAAAGATTCTGGTAGTCCTTCAGTACTCTAGGCTGGTTGTCTGAGCTGGTCTTCAATCTACTTGGAATCCCAAAGAAGTAGGCTCTAATGCCTTAGCAGCAGGCCAGATGAGTTTGCCAGAGAGAATGAGGGCAGGCAATCAGCAAGTCATGTATGAGTATAGCTAATTCGGGGCTCTGTGCTGTGAGGATAGTACCTAGCACGTTTCCATTGGAACAAGAGGACCACACCTGAAAATGCTGCTTGAATGTAGAGAACTTGAATGTAATTTATACTTGCTTTGTGCTAATAGTGCTGTGAAGGGAGTATAAGAGTGCGTGCCTTTAATCCCAGAAGTTAGGATGCAAAGGAGGGCGACCCTAATCAAAACGACACAAAGTGAGCTGGAGAGATGGCTCAGTGGTTAAGAGCACTGACTGCTCTTCCAGAGGTCCTGAGTTCAAATCCCAGCAACCACATGGTGGCTCATAACCATCTGTAATGGAATCCGATGCCCTCTTCTGGTGTGTCTGAAGAGAGCTACAGTGTACTTACATATAATAAATAAATAAATCTTTTAAAAAAAAACGACACAAAGCCAAGTGTGGTGTTGCATGAGAAGCAGAGGCAGGTGGATCTCTTGGGTTTAAAGCCAGCCTGGTTTATGTAGTGCCAGAACTGCAGAGTGAGATCCTGTCTCAGAACAACAGAGAACAAATTCCATGATGGAATTAAAAACATGCCACAGTGCCTCAGACCCTCCCCCAAAATATCCTCAACTATTTTTTAAGTGGCTTTTTCCTGTTTAGAGCCCCAGTAGGTCTAGAACAGGATATGTACATCAAGCAAAGAAACCTGTGCCTCCAGAGTACTGAAAAACTGATTTTTTTTTTTTTTTTTTTTTTTTTTTCAAATGACCTACTGATTCCAGTTAGTGCTGCCCATATGTGTGCAGGGCCATGCACCAGAGAATGACCAATCCACCTGTGGCCACAATTATAAAGAAAATAGCCCTCCTTCAGCAACTCCCAGTTGCTAAATGTTCTGCCATGGTGGAATTTTAGCAAGGTGTTTTTGTTTTATGTATGTGAGTACACTGTCACTCTTCAGACACACCAGAAGAGGACATCAGATCCCATTATAGATGGTTGTGAGCCACCATGTGGTTACTCAGGACCTCTGGAAGAGACAGTGCTCTTAACCACTGAGCCCTCTCTCCAGGCCCACACTGGAATTTTGACTGGCTTGACCTTGAACAAGTAACCACAGCCGCTGTGATAGTATGAATGCTGTGGCATTGTCTTTTTCACAGCCACTAGCTCTTGCATTCTGATTGCCCTCTCTTCTGAGATGTCCACAAACCTTGAGTAGAGATTGATACAGATGTTTCATTTGCAACTGAACACTCAGAAGTGCTTAGTTACTCTTTACACTTTGACCAGTCTCTGTCTTTGGGACAAAAAGCTTCTCAACCAAGACTGAAAGGTACACAGATTTGTAGGTCTAGACTTAATCTATGTCCTGCAATAGAGGTGTGTGGTGTCTTCAGTAATAGAGTTTTATTATCTAGTTATGATAGGCGATCAAGAACAGTGGCGATGGTTTCCGTTTCAGCGTCCTTTGGATCTTCCCTGATGCATACATAACTCATTGGGAATTATCGTATGCCTGGTACTGATAAGTTCATATAATCACCATGTCTTCTGCAAGCAAGCATTGTCCACCCATGCAGGGAACCTTCAAAACACATCTCCCTCCTTTTTCCTTTTCCTTTTAGTGGTGGTGAGGTGTTTTGTTTTGTTTTGTTTTTTTAAAGGCTTTTTCTGTGTACCCCTGGCTGTTCTGGAACTTATTCTGTAGATCAGGCTAGCCTCAGAGATCCTACTGCCTCTGCCTCTGCCTCTGCCTCTGCCTCTGCCTCTGCCTCTGCCTCTGCCTCTCCCTTCTGAGAACTGGGATTAAAGATGTATGCCACTATGCCCTGACTATTCATGCATTCTTAGTGTTAATCCACCCATCACTGCTTCCTTTTCCCCATTCCTCAACTCTTATCTACACTTAAACCTTTAAGTACCAGTATTCCATCCTTTAACATGTGTTCCATTATGCGCTCCCTTATTAAGCACTCCTTCCTCCCCTGTTTTAATGTTCCCCCTTTAGATTTTAAGAGGCAGGTTGAAACAGGATGTAGTCCTGGATTGTCTGTGAACCACGATGACCTCAAATCTGTAGAGATCATGCTGCCTCTGACTCTGGAGTGTTAAGATTTAAAGATGTGTTCTACTAAGATGTTTTGTTGTTGTTTTTGTGTGGGTGGGTGTGTGCATATGAGTGCAGGTGTCTGAGAAAACCCGAAATGTGACTCCCCTAGAGTTTTAATACACTGGACACAGGTCCTCTAGAAGAATAGCAAGTGCTCTTAACTGTTTAGTCATATCTCCATCCCCACCTTTAGATATATTATGATAAATTATAAAACGTGGCATTTGGGTATTAAATCCAGGACTTTATGCATGTGTTAACCAAGCACTGTGCCATCAAGTTGCACCTCTAATCCCAGAATCTATTATTTTGAGACATAGGCTCATGTAGTACAAGCTGACCTGGAACTTACTGTGTAGCACTGAAGCGAGCTTTGAACTTTTCAGCCTCCCAAGTACTAGAATCATAGGCATTCACCACACCCGAATTTTTTCGGTGCTTTGGGGTTGAACCTGGGACTTTTTTTTTTTTTTTTTTTTTTTTTTTTCAAAACTGGAATCCGTATTTCTCAGGGTGGACCTTACTCTCTTGTATCCCTGGCTACTTTTTTTTATCAAGCAGTAACTGCCTATCTTGAACATTTGCCTTAGATAATTCTTTTGGAAGCTGTTGCCTCTTCCCTAAAAATCTATCTGGCGTTGTAAAGTGTTTTAGGAATTTTAGCAGTATTTGAAAGTTTAGCAAGATGTCTTGTCACTTTAACCACTTCATTCTGCCTCTTAGCATGCTCTTATGCTCACTGAGGTTTACACGAGTTACTGTGGTAAACATTTTATATTGACTGTTCTCTGGGTTTCTTTTTCCAGTACCCCTGTTGATGTCAATAACCGTGATATGATGTTGAACATCATCAATAGCTCTATTACTACAAAAGTCATCAGTCGGTGGTCCTCTTTGGCATGCAACATTGCACTGGATGCTGTTAAGACTGTTCAGTTTGAAGAGAATGGCAGAAAGGAAATTGATATCAAGAAGTATGCAAGGGTGGAAAAGGTAAGCTAGTCCAGTGTGTGCTTGAGAGTTATCTGTCATGGTCATTCCAGTTCAGAGTAGGGTGTCTTTATTTAGTTAGACTAGAAAGAAGAACTGGACTAACTTAGAGCCCTGTGGGATAATGTATAAAGCAAGTATAAGATAGAAGGAGGCTGGGGTTGGAGATTTAGCTCAGTGGTAGAGCACTTGCCTAGCAAGCACAAGGCCCTGGGTTCGGTCCCCAGCTCCGGAAAAAAAAGAAAAAAAAAAAAGATAGAAGGAGGCCTGTCATTGGACGAGAAGGTGGGAGAAAAGTTTGAAGGAAGAGGAGGAGTCTGGAACGGAAAGGAGGAAGAGACAGGAGGGATAAGGAGAGAAGTCGTGGCAGGATAATATGGCAGGTAACGTTAAGATTCCGCTCTGCGTATTTACAAGTTCTTATTAATGTTCTTAAGGGATGGATGTGTATTGGGCTTTGTATGTTTAGGTGTGCAATTATATCTTATCAATTGGATCAAAGGTTATTGTGTTGTGTGTTCTTTTCATTTGGCGATTTAAGTGTAAGAAAGTGTGCTGCGGCAGGTCTGGGCCTCCACAGAGTTGGGATGTGTGTTTCTGGCATGGAAACAAACCTGCCTTAGGAACTAGATAGGTAAAGAGATTGCTGCCAGGCTCAGAGAGAGGCCTTTGGCAGTGTGATATGGGATGGAGCAGAGTGGGTGAGACGCTTTGCTGACTGAGACTTAAGATATCCAGCAGATACCTTGGGGCACTGCAGTGTACACCTAGAGTGAGGATAAAAGATTCCATTTAATTTTTATATTTTTACAACAACAGAGCCCAGAAACAAAGACCTAAAAGAGTATCAAGGAGAATTCCTGATAGCATTTTTTGTTCCCTTTACTACCTTCCATACACAAGGTTTACAAGGGTAAGAAAAGACATTGATATGTCCGTAACTATGCCTGTGGGTATTAATTAGCTACTGGTGAGGATATTCATTTTACAAGTGCTGAGGTTGGTGAAATGGCTTAGTGGCTAAGAGCACTTAACTGCTCATATAGAGGACCCACATTCCATTACCAGCACCCAGGTGGTGTCTCACAGCCATCCATAATTCCAGTTCCAGAAAACCTGATTTCCTCTTTTGACCACTGAGGGCACCAGGTATACATATATTACATATGCATGCAGGCAAACCACTTTGTTAGTCAGGGTTCTCTAGAGAACAGAACTGATGAATATTAAAGAGAAAGGCTTTATTAGAGTGACTATTCCAACAGTGGCTGTCACCTGATAGAAAAATAAGATTCTGGTAGTGGCTGGAGAGATGGCTCAGCAGTTAAGCACTCTGACTGCTCTTCCAGAGGTCCTGAGTTCAATTCCCAGCAACCACATGGTGGCTCACAACCATCTATAGTGGGATCTGATGCCCTCTTCTGGTCTGAAGAGAGCAACAGTGTACTCATATAAATTAAATAAATTTAAAAAAAAGATTCTGGTAGTCCTTCAGTACTCTAGGTTGGTTGTCTGAGCTGGTCTTCAATCTACTTGGAATCCCAAAGAAGTAGGCTCTAATGCCTTAGCAGCAGGCCAGATGAGTTTGCCAGTGAGAATGAGGGCAGGCAGTCAGCCCTATGTCCTTTTATGTGGGCTGCCACCAGAAGGTATGGACCACTTTCTGACCTCAAATGATCCAATCAAGAAAAATCTTTCACTGGTATGCTAGTTGCTTGGGTTTTAGTTAATTCCAGGTGTCAAGTTGACCACCAAGATTGACCATCACATACTCATTGTAATAAAATTTGTTTGAACAGTGATGGCACTCACCTTTAATCCCAGCACACCAGTCAGAGGCAGGCGGGTCTCTGAGTTTGAGGTCAGCTTGTCTACAAAGTGAGTTTCAGGACAGCCAGGACTACAAAAGCTTTCCTACTTTTACTAAATTTAAGATCAGAATGTAAGTGTAGTAGCTAGCTAGTGTAATATCTTAGAGCTAGCAGCTGGAGCTCAAGTCTAAAAATCTGTGGGAATATCCTAATGATGAAGTAAGTCCTTTCAAATCTTTGTCAGGACAGTGAATTTCTATGGATCTTATTCATCCTTCAGGTTGCATGTCATGGCCCAAGATTAGCATCCTTCCTAAGAAGTCAAATATTTGCAGCCGAGCTTGGTGGTGAACTTTAATCCCAGTATTTGGTAGATGCACTTAGGTACATCTATGTATAGCTACAGCTATGTAGTAAGATTATGTCTCAAACCAAAAACAAGAACATATTTGCAGCCATTGCTTTGGTTCTCACTATTCCTAAAGGACCTGGAACTCACTGATGCTCACACCACCTTAGAACTTATATGGTGCCTGCCACTTATCTATTTAATTATTTTGTTTTTGAGCTTCATGGAAGAAAGGTATCTTGGATCTAAAAGAATAATCGTTTGGAAAGCTGTATGGGGATAGATTTGAGATGGATTTGGCTTGCATGCAGGGAAGCAAGTGTCGTGTGATGTGTCATCAGTCCCAGTTATTGCATCTTGGTTATGTATTAAAGTAAATCTTCTTGGGCTGGAGAGATGGCTCAGAGGTCAGAGGTTAAGAGCACTGTCTGCTCTTCCAGAGGACCTGAGTTCAATTCCCAGCAACCACATGGTGGCTCACAACCATCCGTATTGAGATCTGATGCCCTCTTCTGGACTGCAGGCATACATACAGGCAGAAAGCTGTATGATGTATACATAATAAGTAAATATTTATAAAAAAAAAAAAAAAGTAAATCTTCTTTTGCTCAGATACCCGGGGGCATCATTGAAGACTCGTGTGTCTTACGTGGAGTTATGATCAACAAGGATGTGACCCATCCAAGAATGCGCCGCTATATTAAGAATCCTCGAATTGTTCTACTGGATTCTTCTCTGGAGTACAAGAAAGGAGAAAGCCAGGTAAGATTCCCAGCCTTGTGAGGGTTTTATATTTTGTTTTTGAGATAGGTTCTCTTTACGTAGTCCTGACTGTTCTGTAAATCACTGTGTAGACCAGACTGGCCTCAGATTAACAAAGATCACCTGCCTCTGCCTTTTAAGTGCTGGAACTAAAGTACATGTACCACTACCCTTGGCTGCCCGGCTTTAGTAGACTCTGATTACTAATATGGACAAGTGACATTTGTGTGCTGCCATTTATTATCCTTTCTTGAAAATAGTTTGATGTTTGTTTTCCAAGTAAGCAGTCTGAAGCCCAGGACTGAGGGAAGAGAGTGACAAAAAATTAAATAAATTTGTTGCGCATTCGTTGAGATGTGTGGGTATAGACAGTCCTGTTTACGTGGGCAGTTGAATGAGGCAGGGAGACCTCTTGGATCAGAAACAACCTGGACAATGTATAGGATAAGACCCTGTCCTAAAAAAGGTATAGAGAATTTGAGATCTGAATTATTCATACACACTAACTAATAAAACAAAAGGTCCAACCCAGATGTGTGGAACAGATGTGAAGTTTTGACATTCAGATTGACATTTTCTGGAATACATGAGAGGGTTGGGTAGAGGGAGTAACTGGGATGACACTTGACTATCTTCATCAGCCTAAGGATTTTTAAGTTATTTTTATTAATGTTTATTGTGTGTGTGCCTGGATGTGCATGTGGCAGTCTGTGGGGAACATTGTGTGTCTGAGTACAGGTTAGTTGGATCCCCTGGAGCTGGAATTCCAGGCAGCTGTGAGTGCTACTCCTGACTGCTGAGCTGTCTCTCCAGCTTCAGTCAGTGCCTTTTCTTCATTCACAGACTGACATTGAGATTACACGAGAGGAGGATTTCACCCGCATCCTGCAAATGGAAGAAGAGTACATCCAGCAGTTGTGTGAGGATATTATCCAGCTGAAACCTGACGTGGTCATCACAGAAAAGGGCATCTCGGGTAGGGCCCCATTTGTTTTTCAAGCCTGCCTTTGAGGTAGAAGAGGGTGAGTGGTGTGATTTGGTTTTGTCCCTTGGGTTGGCAAAGACAGTTGTGTGCTGTTTTAAATACTTTGGTGATAAAACCAGTTCAGAGTTTGGGTGTCTAGCTGACACATCTACTCTTAAATTTCAGATTTAGCTCAGCACTACCTCATGCGGGCCAATGTCACAGCCATTCGTAGAGTCCGGAAAACAGACAATAATCGCATTGCTAGGTAAGTAAGCCAGTTAAAGGTAATATTTTATTTTAGCTGCATAGTATATTCATTGCCTGAAATGGTACAGGATGCAGTAACTGCTTGTCAAAAAGTTCTGTTCTCTGCAATTTTTGCTCAGTGGTAAAAATTTCTTTTTCTTTCTTTCTTTCTTAATTTTTTTTCTTTCTTTTTTTTTTTTTTTAAAGAAAAGCTGTTGCTCTGTATCCCTCAATGACCTGTAACTCTGCACCCCAGACTGAATTTGAATTTACAGCAGTCCTCCTGCCTTTCAGTTCTAGGCTTCCAGGTGTTAGACCACTCGGGGCTGGTGATTTGTACTGTCTGGCTCTGAATATAGCAGAAGCATTAGATTGCTGCTAGTGAGTCCACTTCTGTAAATTTCAATACACTGATGTCTACATTCAGGGTATCTATTTCTAGTGCTAATTTATTATGGCCAGAGTGGTACCTGCCTATAACTCCAACACTAGGGTCATAAAGGGAGAAGAATCAGTTCACAAGTGATCTTTAGAGACCAGTTGGGGCTATGTGAAACCTTGTCTTAATATCTCAAAAAACAAATTTTTTAAAATGTGGCCAAGGGTTCCAAAAAGAAGGTTTCTGTCTGTTGAAGTTAGTAGGCATTTGTGAAACAAATATGTAGGTGCTGGGAATGAAGCTACAATGGTCCTCCAAAAGAGTACTTTTGACCATTAAGCTATCTTTTTGGGCAGTCCTCCATCTTTTACAGCTGGCTATGGTGATTGTACCTCTGGATGCAAAGACAAACTATTTGAGTTTAAGGCCAGCCTGATCTACATAGTGAGTTCTAGGTCAGAAACTGTCCAAAAAAAAAAAAAAAAAAAATACCATTAAGAAAGTAAAAGACTTAGGGATAGAGAGAGAGATGGCTCAGTGGTTAAAAGCATTGACTGCTCTTTCAGAGACATCCTGAGTTCAGTTCCCAGGAATCACATGGTGCTTCACAACCATCTGTAGTGGGATCTGATGGCCTCCTCTGGCATGCAGGCATACATGCAGACAGCATTCATACATTAAAAAACATATAAGTAAGTACATTTTATTTAAAAGGAGAGAAAAATTGATACTGGATGTCATGACGTGCACCTTTGATCCCAACCTTTAGGGGGTAAAGACAGGCTGACTTCTTGATTTTGAGACCAGCCTCGTCTGTAGAGCAAGTTCCAAGATAGCCAGGGCTATAAAAAGAAACCCTGTCTCAAAAACCCAAAAAAATAAAACTTAATGATAGGAGTAATTGAAATGGCTTGGGGTATAGAGACATTTGCCTCCCAGCTTACCACTTGGATTCAGTCTCATGAAAGTAGAAAACTCCCGACTCATACATGTGTGTAACCTAGTTAGTTACCACTAAATGTTACTGATAGAGGGACTGTAGTTACACTAACTGCTATTGTAAAGGATCTATGAAAAACCAGTGTTGATGGTGTACATGTATAATCCCAGCACCTGAATGGCTAAGGCAGGAGGATCTTTGTGAGTTTGAGGCCAGCTTTTGCTGCATAGTCAATTAAAGAGCAGCGTGAAATAAAAGTTGAAACCCTGGTGGGTCTGGGCATTCACAAAGTGACTTGTCAATTTGCCATAAAAGCCTGAAGATTGGCCCTGAATCAAGGCCAGCAGCTTGCTGAAGCTGTTGGCTTCAAGCAGGTGCCTAAATAAATGTCTTTCTATGGTCTGTTGGCCATTTCAGAAATTAAAAATGTAATGGTCAATTCATTAGAAAGAAACATCTGGCTGAGGGAGAGAAAAAAAAAGCCTGAAGAACTGAATTTGATTCCCCAGATCCTATGTAAAGGTGGAAGGAGAGAACAGACTCCACAAAGTTAGCCTCTGCTTTTCACATGTGCACACCTGGGTTGTTCATTTGGATCTGTAGGTGTGGTGCGTGTGTGTACTTTTTCCTACCACTAAGTCAGTGGTACGACCTGTCATTCTATCACCGATTCTATCACCGAGTAGACAAAGCAAGAGGCTATCAAGAGCTGAAGGTTATTTTCAGGGACTTTCCAGTTAGCCTGAGCTATAAGAGACATCTCAAAACAAAACAACCACTCAGGACTCAGAATCCCGGCACTCTAGAAGACTGAGGGAAGAGGATTGATTATCTTAAGTTTGAAGTCAGCCTGGGCAAATTACTTCCGGGCCATCTTTTACAACTGAATGGGACTATCTCAAGGCTTGAGGGTGGGAGGGTAGGGTCCTGATGGTTCAGTGGGTAAAGGTATCTGCTTTAAGCCTGACAACCTGAATTTGATTCCTGGGACCCACATGGTGCATAGAACTGACTCCCACAAGTTGTTCACTGCACAAAGTAAATGTAATTTTGAAAAAGCTAACCTATTGGGTTAATTCTCTTCATGAAACAAATACTTGAGAAAAGGTTTATTTTGGCTCACAATTGGGAAGGTTCTAGTCTTTTGTTGGTTGATTTTGATTTTGGTCCTGAAAACCTTTCCATTGATCCAAAATCATAAAGACTTTATTACTCCAGTGGAACTACCAAAGGGAACAAGGCATTAGAATGTAGAACTATGGGAAATACTTGAGATCCCAACTCTACCACCTACCAGGCACATAACTCAATTTAAGAGAGTCCTATGTCAGGGTTGGGGATTTAGCTCAGTGGTAGAGCGCTTGCCTAGCAACCGCAAGGCCCTGGGTTCGGTCCCCAGCTCCGGAAAAAAAAGGGGGAAAAAAAAGAGAGAGAGAGAGAGAGAGTCCTATGTCTGCTTGTTCCAAAATGGTTCTAGACATGCATATGCATGCTTAGTTTTTCTCCTTGTTCCCATAAGTTTACATGAAAGGAGACATGGTATCCTTGTAAGCTGAGCAGTGGTGCCTTTAATCCCAGTGCTCAGGAGACAAAGAAGGCGGGGGACTCTCTGAGTTTAAGGTCAGCCTGCTACACAAAGCAAATTCCAGAGCAGTGAAGACTACAGGAACACTGTCTCAAAGGACCAAGAAGAAAAAGAAAAAGAAAACTGCTATCCTGAGCTGGGTGTAGTGCCTTAGGCCTTTAATTCCAGCACAGCTACAGGCAGATGACAGGAACACTGAGCCTATTGTATGTAGATGTACATAGTGAGCTCCAGGACTGCCAAGACTAACTACATATCGAGATTCTGTCTCAAATAAAAAATACGAGGGGGGGAAACCTGCTTGGTACTAGTGTATAATATGATCTTAGCACTTGGGAGGTAGAGTCAACAGGGTGGGAAGTTGGAAGCCAAATTGGATTAAATGGGACTGTCCCAAAAGAAAAGTTTAACATTTATTATTGGGTTATGTTTATAATTTGTACTGTCTGGAATTCAAAGCTGTACTTAAATCCACAATCCTGCCTCGGCCTCCTATGCTAGAATCATAGATATATACCCCAAGTTTTTCTCAGATTCTTGCTTGACT
This sequence comes from Rattus rattus, assembly GCF_011064425.1. Lineage (NCBI taxonomy): Eukaryota > Metazoa > Chordata > Mammalia > Rodentia > Muridae > Rattus > Rattus rattus. The sequence continues at coordinate 65,235,133 of NC_046156.1, read as the reverse complement.
TTGGAATCTTTTTGTATAGTCTTTTTTTTTTTATTACACTTTGTATGATGTGCAGAGGGTACATTGCATGTGCACATGTAGAAGTTAGATGACTGCTTTCTGAAGTGTTCTCTCCTGACTTTTTTTTAGTTCTGGGTTGTCTTAGTTAGGGTTTTATTGCTGTGAAGAGACACCATGACCAAGATAACTTTTATAAAGGACGTTTAGTTGGGAGTGGCTTGAAATTTCAGAAGTTCAGTCCATTATCATCATGGTGGGAAGAATGGCAGTCTTGGCAGACAAGGTGCATGTTGCTCTAGAAGGAGCTGAGTATTCTACATCTTGACCCAAAAGCAGCCAGAAGGGGACTGGCTTCAGAAGGCAGCTAGGGACTCTTCTGTAAAGTCCACCCCCACAGTGACACACTTCTTCCAACAAGAATACAGCCATTCCAACAAGGACACACCTCCCCATGGGCCAAGGATTCCAACACAGGAGTATGAGGCCAAACCTGTTCCAACCACTACATGGGTATTGAACTCAGGACCTCAGACTTGTATGGAAAGCATGGTACCTGCTGAGCCATCCCATGGCCTCTTGGTATAATTGAACTGAGTTACATATGTATGGGAGTTCATTGTCCAGATTTTATTATCTAAAAATTATACTTGAATCCAGTTATGATTAGTTGCCATGTGTATATATATAATTACATTTCTAAAGCCACATTTAAGAAACGTGGCTTGTATACATTTAAAACTTTCCTACCAGTCGGTTCAGACCTCTCAGTGATTCTAGTAATGTATTTTAGTCTAACCTTTAACCACAGACGGTAGATCACTAGATGGGTAAAAGCATCTGAAGTCACATCCTCTCCACCCAATAGAGCCTGTGGGGCACGGATAGTCAGCCGACCCGAGGAACTGAGAGAAGATGATGTTGGTACAGGAGCAGGCTTATTGGAAATCAAGAAGATTGGAGATGAGTACTTCACATTCATCACTGACTGCAAAGACCCAAAGGCCTGCACCATTCTTCTTAGAGGAGCCAGCAAAGAGATACTATCGGTGAGTGAGCCTTGGCAATGTGACCAAGGGAAGGACATTGTTCCATCCTAGAATTGTCACCACTGTAACAAGCTTAATATGTCGACTTTAAAAGAAAATGATGTAGCAGTTATTTTCAGTCCATGATCCTTTGGCCTGTGGCTGCATGACTGCATAGATGTGTGAAGGAGCAGAACCAGTCACATGACAGTGAAGAGATTAACGGGAGTACTGAGTGCCAATTTCTGCCCCTGGTGCCACGTAATCAAGGCATGGTGGTGAGTCAGAAAGAGGGACTGTTCTACATATAAAGTATGAGGCCAGCCTCAGTTTAAAGTAGAAAGAGAGAGGAATGGAAAGCAGGCACAATCTAGAAACTGCTGTGTGTTTGGAAGCCTAATATGGCAGCTTATACCTGTGATCCCAGCTGAAGCAGAAAGATCACCACAAGTTTGAAAGTGTGAAGGGCTACATAAGCCAGGCCGTGGTAGCGTATGCCTTTAACTCCACCACTGGGTGGAGACAGGGAGAGGGGAGGACAGAGACAGGCAGATCTCTGAGGTTGAGGCTAGCCAAAACTATATAGAACTATGTAGAAATATCCTGTCTGAAAAACAACAACAGGGTTGGGGATTTAGCTCAGTGGTAGAGCGCTCAGTGCTTAGCAAGGCAAGGCCCTGGGTTCGGGTCCCCAACTCAAAAAAAAAAAAAAAAAAAAAAAAAAAAAAAAAAAAAAAAAAAACAACAACAAAAAAAACAGGCCAGGTAATGGTAGTGAATGCACCTAATCCCAGCATTTTGGAGACAATCAGGTGAAGCAAGCCTGGTCTACAAGAGTTTTGACCAGCAGAGGATATACAGGGAGACCTTGTCTCAAAACAAAAGAAAACAGCTGGAGCAGGAGAGAGGCTCAGTGGTAAGATCACTCATTGCTTTTCCAGGGAATTCCCCAGCCTCCAAAGGCACCAAACACACATAGCATGCATAAACTCATGCAGACACACACACAAGATAGGTAAATTTTTTTTTTTTTTTTTTTTTTTTTTTTTTTTTTTTTTTTTTTTTTTCAAATCTTTAAAAATAAGAACGAACGGCAAAGGCCGGCTATGGTGGTATACTCCTTTAATCCCAGCGCTCAGGAAGTAGGAACAGGTGGGTCTTCGTGGGTTTTTTTAAGGCCATTCTGGTCTACTTGATTAAATTCCAGGCCAGCAAGGGTGTGAGTGTATGTGATAGGATCTCATTTTGGTGGCTCAGTGTGGTCTCGTATGGGTGGCAGCCCATATATACTCCATTGTGGCTCCAGTTTCACAAACCCAACATTACTGCTCCTTTTTTTTTTTTTTTTTTTTTTTTTTTTCCAGAGCTGGGGACCCAACAGGGTCTTGTGCTTGCTAGGCAAGCGCTCTACCACTGAGCTAAATCCCCAACCCCTCCTTTCTCTTTCTGTTCTCCTTCTACTGTCCCAGTCCCAGGAATCAAACTTAGGTGATCCAGCTTGTTAGTAAGAGCCTTGAACCACTAAGCCATTGCTGCAACTGCAGCCCCTTTAAATTGAAATTGTAACCCCATCCCTACTCCCAAAGGGAGTAATTGTTCCAGGATAGTAGCTGGTAAGCAGAGGATAGTTGACAGTACACCATACAGTCTGCTGGAGGGCACAACTAGGAAAGAAGGGAAATAGTTTGATTCTCTCTGGTGCAATATAAAGACCTAACCTCGTAGTTGAGATGTAATATCCCCTAACCCTTTTGCAGGAGTCCTTTTGTGTTCACATTCCTGAGTTAGAATGTGAACATAACTTCTGCCCCTCGCCAGTAGGGGTCACAAGGGTCTTCTTAGTTGCCCTATTTGTGGTTTGCAAAAAGTTTGCCAGTCAGGAAATCCTTAGCCTCTGATTTCTCTGTGAGTCACCGAGCTGACTAAACCATTTCTCGGCTTCCCCAAGGAAGTAGAACGCAACCTCCAGGATGCCATGCAAGTGTGCCGCAATGTCCTCCTGGACCCTCAGCTTGTGCCTGGTGGTGGAGCCTCTGAGATGGCTGTGGCCCATGCCTTGACAGAAAAATCTAAGGCCATGACTGGTGTGGAACAATGGCCATATAGGGCTGTGGCCCAGGCTTTAGAGGTCATCCCTCGGACCTTGATCCAGAACTGTGGGGCCAGTACCATTCGTCTGCTTACCTCCCTTCGGGTGAGTTCTTTTCTATACCCATTCCTTGCCGAGGTAAGGAAAGCTGTTTTCACCCTAAGGGAAAAAATTTTTTTCTGACAGGATGTTTATACTCATAAGTGCACATACCCTTAAGTTCATGCACACTTGTGTGGGTTGTATGTGTAGGCCAGAGGTCAACCTTTGGTGTCCTTCCCCAGTAGCCATCAACCTTAACTTTACCCCTTTGCTTTTCTTATCGCTCATTCCTTCAAATCTTGTAGTCTGCCTTGTTTGCTGTCAGTTTTTAGTGGTTTGGTTTTGTCTGTTCTCTGACACAGCATCCTTCATTGTACTCTCCCTACCCGTATTTATTCCACCTGCAGGCCAAGCACACACAGGAGAATTGTGAGACCTGGGGTGTGAATGGTGAGACTGGTACCTTAGTGGACATGAAAGAGCTGGGTATTTGGGAGCCATTGGCTGTGAAGCTACAAACATACAAAACAGCAGTGGAGGTAAGACGCCATACGTCATTTCTGTCCAGATAACCAGCTTCTGTGCTTTGTCTAAAAGGAAGGGCCATAAAAAGGCAGTGTTCCCCAAAGGTCTCCCAAGGAACTCTACTCCCTACTTACCTTTAGCTTATACAGAAGCAGCGTAACAGGGGACAAGTTATATCCCTTGCTTAGGTAGAGCTTCATTGTTCATTCGAGACTCTGAAGAGGAAGATCCCAGATAAAATGGTAATTCTGTGGGAGGAGCTAGGAGAAAGCTAAAAGAAAACGGTGTCTTTCTCTTCTCTGCTGACCTGTTTTTCTTTTAGACTGCAGTTCTGCTTCTGCGGATTGATGACATTGTCTCTGGCCACAAGAAGAAGGGTGATGACCAGAACCGGCAAACCGGTGCTCCAGATGCTGGCCAGGAGTGAGTGCTAAGCAAGGTGACTGAACCACAGAACCAGCAGTCTCCCCTTTCCTGAGCCAGAGTTCCAGGAACACTGTGGACATCTTTGTTTGCAAAGGATCAGGTTGAGGGGCAGCCCCCAGTCTGTCCCATCTCGGTTTGCAAAAAGCACTGACGTGTATCTCTTCTGTTGTAAGCTTCCATTCAGTTTGCTTCCAGTGATTAAATCTAAGTCATTTGAGACAGTTGTCATGTGTTTTTCAACCTTGGGTCACATCTCTACCTCCTAACAATGCAAAAGGAGGTAGAAGACTTTACTGGGAGGAAAGGAGACAAGTCACTAATTGCTGACTTGCACACACACAAACACATACATCCCACAGCCTTTTTTAAGACTAGGTCTCACTGTGACTGTGTAGACCTGGGCGTGGTGTTTCTACTGCCTCTGCCCCCAGGGTACTCTTGAATACTGGTTGGTATCAGAGATTTTAAAAGGACTATTCCGCCACACGTGGTTTGGTGAGTTTTTTGAATCAAGTTAATCCCTCACGGTTGTGCCTTGAGAGACACCCCTGCTCCTAGCTCATTCCATCCTCACTGACCCTCACAGCTACATAGCCAGTAGGAGACAAGCCTGTGCTGCACTTGTCTCAAGGACAAAGTATATACAGAGCCAGTGAGGTTCAGTGGGCAAAAGTGCTTGCCGTTAAAGCCAATGGCATTCAGTCCTCAGTTTCCATAGTGGATGAAGAAGAGGTTCCCAAAAGTTGTCCATTGACCTCATCAATGTCCACAGTGTGGCACATGCATTCGTAGACATTACAAAAAGCAAGGGAGCCCAGCTTCAGGAGGCTGAGGTGGGAGTCCCCCTTTATCTAAAGCCAGACTGGACTACAAAGAAATGTCTGTCTCAGTGTATAAGATCTTTTGCTCTCCCAGAAGAAGCATGTTCAATTCCTAGCATCTACACTTTGTAGCTCATTGTTAACTCCAGCTCCAGGGGACCCAAGTCCCTCTTTTAGCCTTCTGAGCTACCCCTACAGATGTTGAATACACATAAAAATATCAGATCCCATCCTGGTCTATATAGGCTGATCCAGGCTAACCAGGGCTACATATTTTTTTTTTTATAGTGGCCTATGATCCCAGTTTGGCAATTTCAAGGATATAGAAATAGGTTCTCAAGTGTGAATATAAATTGATAAATCTCAGAGGTAAACATGATCTAGCCAGTGAGAGCCAGGCATGTTGGTGCACACCTTTAAACCCAGCACTTGGCTAAATTGCACAGAGTGAGTTCCAGGGCTGCACAGAAACCCAGTCTCCAAGTGCATTTGTGTGTCCCTGTGTGTGTATGGAGCAGAAGGGTATTGCGGAGATGGTTCAATGCTCTTCGAAAGGACCCAGATCCAGTTCCCAGCACTCAACGTAGTTTACAGTTCCATGGAATCTGATACCCTCTTCTGGTTTCTTTAGGTATCCAAATACATTCTTATATACAGACACAAACTTTTTTTAAAAGTTTAATACATTTACGAGACATTCAGCAGGTGGTTCGAGGAGACGTACCTTCCCCCTTAGACCATGGCCAAGTTCATCTGTAACTTTGAGGAGAAGCCACTGTCGATGGTGGCCACTGCCGTGACTTACTTGAAGCCTGGACTGGCCACATTTTGGCACTACGCCAAGGTTGAGCTGGTTCCTCTAATCCCTGGTAAAATCCCTACAGCTATTCAGAGTGTGAAAAAAAATAATTGAAAGTGCTAAGACTGGTAGCTTCAAACACCTTACAGTTAAGGAAGCTGTGCTGAATGGGTTGGTGGCCACTGAAGTGTGGATATGTTTTTATATCGGAGAGATCATAGTCAAATGTGCCATTGTTGGCTATGAGGTTTGAAGACTAATCTTTAACTTCCAATTTGAGATCTTATTTGAATGTTCTTGGACTATGTATAATGAGACTGCTATCTGAATAAAATACTAGCTGTGGAAAAAAAAATACATGTACTGGTTGCTCCTCCCTCAATTCCCACCACTTAGGTGGTTCACAACCTTTTGTAATTTGTAATTCCAGCAATTAGAAGGCTATGAATATATAGTAAATTCTAAGACAGCCAGGGTCACATGTAAAACCTTGTTTCAAAAACAAAAACTGGCCTATGTGGTGTGTCTTTAATCCCAGCACTCTGGAGGCAGTGGCAGACAGATCAAGGACAGCCTGGTCTACAGAGCATGTTCCAGGATAGGGCTATGCAGAGAAACCTTGTCTCTGAGTAGGTTGGAGATACAAGCTCTGAAAGCACTTGCTTAACGTTCTCATGTAGGCCTGATTTTTTTTTTTTTTTAAACAAGGTCTATGTAATTCTGGTTAGCTAGGATTAAAGGCTTGTGACAGGACACCTGGTTCAAATCTGTACTGCGTTACTAGTCTAACAATTAAGATTTAAGTTGGAGGGGCTGGGGATTTAGCTCAGTGGTAGAGCGCTTACCTAGGAACGCAAGGCCCTGGGTTGGTCCCCAGCTCCAAAAAAAACCAAAAAAAAAAAAAAAGATTTAAGTTGGAGCTGGAGAAAATACTCAGTAATTAAGAGCACTGACCCAGAGGACCCAAGGTTTGATTTCCAGCATCTACATGGCAGCTCACAGCCATCTGTAACGACAGCCTCAGAGGATCTGACTTCCTTTTCTGGTCTCTGAGGTCACCAGGCACAGACAGACATGCAGGCAAATACCTTTCAAGTAAAGTAAGATTTTTAGGAAAAACTGGCTGATTGTGGTGCTCATGCCTTTAATTCCAGCACACAGGAGCTAGAGGAAGGCAGGTGGATAATGAGACCCTGGCTCAAACAAAGATTCAAGCAGAAGGAGCATGCATCTAGTCAAGTTTGGCTAATTGTGTTCCTTTTTATTTGTGGTAACTTCACAGTAAAATTGTGAGCTCTTCCAGTAAGAAAGCCTACCTACCTAGTAATCCAATAAATACTACAACGTCATCAAAAGGAGCCCTCTGGGGTATTTCCATTACATGGTGTGTGTGTGTGTGTGTGTGTGTGTGACTTTGAGGAGTTGGTTCTCTTTCCACCATGTAGGTCCTTGGGGCTGAACAAGGTCATCAGGCTTGTTTATGAAATGCATTTACCTGCTGAGCATCTCACATGCCCCAGACCTTGAATTTCTGACCCCCCTCCTCCCACCTCCTGGCTGGGATTAGGGTGTCTTGGCCCCCATACCCTGTGTTATATGGTGGTATGCTGGAGATTAAATCCAAGATGTCGTATGTTAAGCATGCACCCCACCAACTGAGCTACATCCCTAGCCCTTTTGGGTTTTATTTCTTTTTTTTTTTAATTTACTTATTTTATTTATATGAGTACACTGTAGCTGTCTTCAGACACACCAGAGAAGGGCATCAGATTCCATTACAGATGGTTGTGAGCCACCATGTGGTTGCTGGGATTTGAACTCAGGACCTCTGGAAGAGCAGTCAGTGCTCTTAACTGCTGAGCCATCTCTCCAGCCCCTTTATTTCTTTTTTAAAGGCAGTTTTTCATTCTACCTGGAGTTGGCTCTATAATCCTCAAATTCATAGTGCTCCTCCTACCTCAGTCTTTCAAAAGCTGGGATTGCAGAAGCAAGCCTCCATTCCTGTCTTGGTTCTGTTTTCTGAGACCACCATGCCTGAGGATCTTTGATTATTCTTTTACATTTTATTTTATTTGTTTCATGTGAGCAGTGCCTCAGGATGCATGTATAAATCAGAGTACAGCTTCTGGGAGTCATTTTTCTCCTCCCACCATGTTGGTCTTGAATATACAACTCAAGTCCAGTTTGGGGCAAACACATTTACTGAGCCATCTTGCTGACCTCCAAGGGTTCTTTTTTTTTTTTTTTAATTTTTTTTTTAAGATTTTATTTTATTGTATATGAGTACACTGTAGCTGCCTTCAGATACACCAGAAGAGGGCATCAGATCTCATTACAGATGGTTGTGAGCCACCATGTGGTTGCTGGGATTTGAACTCAGGACCTCAGGAAGAGCAGTCGGTGCTCTTAACCACTGAGCCATCTCTCCAGCCCCAAGGGTTCTTTTATATCAATCTAGTACTCCAGTTCCTCTCCCTATCTTTCTACCACAGAGCAGTAACATACAGATTTACTCTGGAAATTTAAATCTGGGCATACTCACCAGAGGTGATGTGGCTGGGACTGGCAGGAGGAGAGGCAGGAGTATGTTTGCACAGCTGGTCTAGAATGCCTTGCAGGTCAACCTGTTGATGATAAACTACCTCAGCTTTCCTGATGCTATTCCAACTTGTGCTGAGATCCAGGTTAATGGAAGCGGTCCCTTTAAGAACTGGTTTGGTGGCCCGCCCTCTAAAAGGATCAGCAGGAAGGGAGTCATGTGACTCTGAGGCTCTTCCGCTGAGTTTAGCTAGCTGTGGCTGTATGTTACGCTGTTGGGGACCTCACTGGGGCTGGGTCCCCTGGGCCCCAACCCCATGGCTCCTTTTGAGTCTACTTGTGTGTACAGCTCCATTTGGTTTGCTAGGAGAAGAGACTCGCCAGGTAAGGGCTCTGGAACTAAAGTAATAGATGTTTCCGGAAATCCTATCTTTCTAGGATGACCTGAATCTGGGGCAACAGAGGGGTGGAAGACAAGGGAGAAGTTTCAACCCAGTGTGGAGCCATGAGTGATTGGAAGGATTGGGGGGATGGGGGTGTCAGATCAAGCATAACTGCTTCTGCTTTCTGACAATGGTTCAGACATTGTAGCCCAGGAACAGGCAAGTTTGGGGACTTAAAAAGCCTTGTCAGCCCTAAGCCCTCTGAGTAATCCTGGCTCCACCCTATCTTCTCAATCTTACATCTGCCCCTGATTCCAAGTTTCCCTCAGTTTCTACACTTCCCTCATGCCTGGTCCTCAAGTGCCCAACTTGCCATTCCTGGCATTACCCAGGTCCTGCCCTCCACCCACAAGCTGCTTCTTTACCTGTGAGCATCCCTGATCTTGTTCTTTCTGCCCCACTACCCCATGTTTCAGGTATCTATGGAAGTTATTTCTGGCTGGCCAAATCCCCAGAACCTGCTTCATATCCGGGCAGTGGGCAGCAACTCTACCCTGCACTATGTGTGGAGCAGCCTGGGGCCTCCAGCTGTGGTGCTGGTGGCCACCAACACCACTCAGAGTGTCCTGAATGTCAACTGGAGTCTCCTGCTGTCTCCTGATCCTGCTGGGGCCCTGATGGTGCTCCCCAAGAACAGCATTCAGTTTTCTTCCGCTCTTGTCTTCACCAGGGTGAGAGGGTCTGAAGGAGCTCAGAGAGAAGAGCACAAGAAGAGAGTCCATCCTACCCCAAGGGCTAGGGAAGGGCTTAGCACAGGGTGGGTGACGTGAATGCAGCTTTAGGTGGGGTGGACTGGGAGGAAAACTCAAGAGAAAGCCAGAAGGCAAGTCTCTTCCACTCTGCCCTGTCCAGCTGCTTGAGTTTGACAGCACCAATGTGTCAGAGGGGACACAGCCCCCAGGAAAGCCATACCCTCCGTACTCCTTGGCCAAGTTCTCCTGGAACAATGTCACCAACTCATTGGATCTTGCCACCCTGAGTGCCATCTTTCGAGGCCACCCTGTAGATGACCCTACTGGAGCATTTGCCAATGGCAGCCTGACCTTCAAGGTGAGGATCTGGGGACAGCTGACTGATGGGTATGGGAGTATCCCTCGAGCTCCATTCTCCCCACTCAGCTTCCTTCTCCTTCCTAGGTCCAGGCCTTTTCTAGATCTGGTCGACCTGCCCAGCCCCCTCGCCTCCTGCACACAGCCGATGTCTGCCAGGTAGAAGTGGCCCTGGTTGGAGCTTCTCCTCGTGGAAACCACTCCCTATTTGGTCTAGAGGTAGCCACCTTGGGACAGGGCCCCGACTGCCCCTCAGTGAACGAACAGGACTCCATCGATGATGAGTACGCACCTGCTGTCTTCCAGGTCAGGGTTCCATGGGACAGGGATGGGTGGGAATGTAAAGTGGGGTCCCTCCCGCTAGCAGCCCAGAAAATCCACCAACCACTTACTGTTTTTTTAAAAAAAGATTTGTGTTTGTTTGGGTTTTTTGAAGGATTTCTTTATTTTTATTTCATGTGCATGTATGTCTGGGAAGGTGTCAGATCCCCTGGAACTGGAGTTACAGACATGTGAGCTGCCCTGTGGGTGCTGGGATTTAAACCCAGGTCCTCTAGAAACACAGCCAGTGCTCTTAACTGCTGAGCCATCTCTCCAGCCCCAAAAGATTTGTCTTTTTATGTGTGTGTATTTGGGTGCATGTGTGTATAGGTTCCTAGGAAGCAAGAGGAGGGTTTGAAATACCCTGGAGCTGGAATTACAAATGGTTGAGCCTCCTGACATGAGTACCAGGAACTGAATTGGGTTTTCTACTAGAGCAGCAAGCTCTCAGCATTGAGCCATCACTAAAGACACAGCTACCACCCGTTTTTAAAAGGGTTGTTGGTTTTTGTTTGTTTGTTGAGACAGGGTCTCCCTGTGTGTCCCTGAGACAATGTATCTCTGACTGGCAGACCTAGAACTCTTACTATGTAGACCAGGCTGTCCTTGAACTCAGAAAGACTCGTCTGCTTCTGCCTCCTGAGAGCTGGGATTAAATGCATGCACCACTACCTATGGTCCCAGTTTCTTATTTATCAACACTTTCTCTGGCTCCTTTTAGTGTTGGGTTCTAGTTTGCCATCTCCGCCCTCCAAGGAAGCAGACAAAACCAGTGCTTCACAAATCCTCGCTGGGATTCTCCTTAACCTGGGGCTCAGAGAGCGTGAGCACTGAATGATCACAGCTCTGTTCATCCCGCTTTCTCTCTGTGGAGGAGAGATCGGCCTCCTACATCTAGCATGTCAATTCTACAACCACACTTAGTCCTGGGGACACTTGGTTGCCTCCTGCCTGTACTACTGACATGCATTCTGAGAGACGTGGGGAAACAAAAGGATTGCTGCAGGTTGGTCCGCCTCACCCTGCCTCTTTTGCTTTTCTCTCCAGCTGAACCGGTTGCTGTGGGGCTCTTCACCGTCTGGCTTCATGCAATGGCGGCCAGTGGCTTTCTCTCAGGAGCAGCGGGCCCGAGAATCTGCCCTCGCCTGCCAGGCTTCTGCTCTTCACCCCACCTTGGCATATCCTCTCCCTCATTCACCAATTGTTCAAGCCTTCTTTGGGTCCCAGAACAACTTCTGTGCCTTCAACCTGACCTTTGGGGCTCCCACAGGCCCTGGCTACTGGGATCAACACTACCTTTGCTGGTAAGAAGCAAGGGTTTGGTCAAAGTGGAGAAAGGCTGACCTGCTCAGCCCGCCCTCCTAAATTTGCTTACCTTTTTTTTTTTAAACCTTCTCGTTCTAGGTCAATGCTTCTGGGCATGGGCTTCCCTCCAGTAGATTCCTTCTCTCCACTAGTCCTCGGAATCATGGCGGTGGCCCTGGGAGCTCCAGGACTCATGTTTCTCGGGGGAGGCCTATTTCTGCTGCTGCGCCACAAGCAGTATTCTGAGTACCAGTCCATAAATTGAAGCCTACTCTCCAGAGGGACGGGCGGAACCACATCCTCTGCCTTGCTGTGCCTCAAACTGTCAGAGGCTGGAGCGTCAGAGCTGTGATCTGCTTCTCTGCAGAGCCTCAGAAGCCAGCCTCAGCCTACTGGGGGGCTCCCAGTAAGCTGTCCTTCCGAACCCACGGAAAGGCTACGATTACTGGTCCCCCACATTCCCATTTCCTGTGGATGAAACTTGAAGGCCTACATGAGAGTGACTGTTGGCTGCCCTAAGGAACATGAAATAGACAATTTCCCCATACAAGATTCCAGTCTCACTCTGATTTTTAAATTAGATTTATGTATTTTATTATATTTGTGAGTCTTTTGTTTGTATGGATGTGCAGTGTGGCGATCGGGGAGCTGCCTGCAGAGGTCAGAAGAGGGCACTAGATCCCACGGAATTGTAAACCACCGTGCGGGTGCTGGGGGAATTGAACCAGAGTCCTTTGCAAGAGCAGCAAGTACTCTTACCAGCTGAGCCATCTCTCTAGCCCAGGTTTCCATCTTTTAATGTGTGAGTGCTGCTGGGCCGGTTTGGGGTGGTTCCAACAAGAGGGAAGACTGAGGGAAAGGATTGAAAGGTAGTTTCTCTTTGAGGGCCTGTTTTCTCACCAGTCCTAGTGGTCTCTCCCCAAGGCTCCCCCTTGGTGCTAGGAGGTCGCTTATGCCTGGGGGAGGTGGAGAAGGAAGCAGAAAGAAAGAGTCACAGGAGAGTGGCAGTGATTTATTGCATACTCACATATACATACAGGCTGACAGCCGCCCTGCCTTCCTAGCCACCATGTGAGTACAAACACAGTTCTTCTGGAGGTTTTATCTCCACGCCCTTCCCCCTACAGTGGGACTTCTTGGAAGTCTGAAAAGTGGAAGGTTACAGAGACTCATGTAGGTTGGGAGAGAGAAGACAACAACTATGTATGTCTTGACTGAGGCAGAAGACTTGAGGCCAGTGGTAAGCGAGTCCTGAACCCAAGGTCCTCCAGAAAGGTTTTCACCAACTATCTGATATGACATCAACTTTACCCTTGGGCTTAGGCAGATTTTCCTTCTCCTTGACTCTCACCTAGATGGCTGGCACAGACAGGTCAGGTGGGGCTGTGGTTCTGCACTCCTGACCCACAAGAAGCTAGGGAGTAAGATAACCATCCAGCCATAGCTCCTGGGTCATGGTAGGAAGCTGCCCAAGAAGGAAGTATGTTTCTCCAGTCTCCCTTGGGCTCTTGTCCTCTCGGGTAAAGCAGAAGCTAGGAGAAAACAGGGGTATGGGGCCCCAGTGGGGAAGTAGCAAGGTTCCTTGCATCAAATGTCCATTGGCTGGGCAGAAGCCAGGTCTGCAACTGTTCCAGGGAAATGCCGAAAGCCCCCTGCACAGCTCTGGGTGGCTCAGCCCCATGAGCGGGGCCTGTAGTCGGAAACAGATCGGACATGGTCGGGGTAGTCCAAGCGGCTCTCGGAGGCAGTGAGCATGCGCTCTGGCTCCACCACGAACATGTAATAGAGGTTCCACACCAGCATGGCCAAGAGCGGCAGGAAAGTCAGGCCGTAGCCAAAGCCTCGGAAGGAGCGGCCCACAGCAAAGGTCAACCAGTATATCAGCCTGTGGAAACATAACAAGGTCCCAGACAGTTTGTCAAGAGCAGATGGCGGGAGTCTAGGCGAGAAGGGTTGACAAGGCCGACACTACTTACTCCAAACACCTCCACTTCCCCACATCTCTCTGAAATGAGACTATTATTCCTGTCTCCTACTTACTATTTAAAATTTTAAGTTGGCAAAACTTAATTCATTTTTAGTTAAATTACAATTAAATGTTCATTTACACGATGGAGAGTTACATGAGAATTCAACTTCAACATTGCCTACCCTTTTCTGTTTCCCACCTTCTCCTCAACTCCCACCCTAGGCATCCAGCGCTCTGGTTTCGTGAGTTATTTCTGTTTTGTAGATCTGACAAAAAGCTATTTGTGGTCCAGGGCTTCCCAAAGTCAGGCAAGTGTTCTACCACTGAACTATATCCCCAGGTCCCCTAGTCCTCCTTTGCCCTCCCAAATCAAGGGTTAACGGGCACTCTACCAGTAGTGCTGGGGACTGAAGCTCGTGCTGTGTACCCTAGTTACTGAGCTGCAGCCCTAACCCGGTGTCTCCCCTTACTCTGTTGTTTTGCTTGTTTCTTGTCGGTTAGTATTTGAGTCAGAATCTCACTGTGTTACCCTGTATGGCCTCCAGCATGTACGGGTTCTCCTGTCTGAGACGGCACTGCCTGGGACCACAGCCCTGCACACCAGGCTCCGTTCTCACTTAGCTCCAGTGTGTTCTATGTTTGCCCTTTGCAGATAAAGAAACCAAGATCTTGTTCCTGTCTCAGTGAAATAAAATAAATTCACTGATGACTCCAAATCAAATAAAGTAAAAGGGGGGGTGGCAGTGGGGGGAAGGAGGGGCAAGGGTCGGGGAGGAGACCTCCATGAGAGTGAACTGGCCTCTGGGTGAAGAAGTCAGCGTTCACTGACTAGCAGATTCCTACCCAGAGAGCAAAGGTATCAGCCATCCAACCACTAGAGGGGGCTGTTTTAAGTACAAGAACTGGTCGTTGTAGTCCAGTGTCAAGAAAGTCAGTGTTGGGCCAATTCATTCACTTGTTTTATTTTTTTCAGGCAAGGTCATAGTTGTGTTGTGCTGCCTGACCTGGGACTCACTATGCAACTCAGGCTGGCATGAACTCTTGGCAGCCCTCTTGCCTCGGCTTCCCAAATACTGGGATCGCAGGCCTGAGCCAGCTACTCAACTTTAGGGCAGTTGTTAAACCTAAGGAAGAACGTCCTAGCCATTAGGACTCTTAAAACTGGAAATGGGTGTGATGGGGATCTCAGCACTTGAGAGGCTGAGACAGGAGAATTGCCAAGAGTTTGTGTCCAGACTCCATGAGATGGTGACTGTCTCAAAATAAAACAGAAAACATTCCACATTTTGTGTTCAGCTAGAGGCCAATTCCTTTTTTTTTTTTTTTTTTTTGGTTCTTTTTTTGGAGCTGGGGACCGAACCCAGGGCCTTGCGCTTGCTAGGCAAGCGCTCTACCACTGAGCTAAATCCCCAACCCCTAGAAGCCAATTCTTAAAGCTATTTTGATGGAGAGTTACAGACTAGAGTAGCTTCAGTGGACACACTGAAAGACAAATGAGGTTAGAGTATCCGGGGCTGTGCTTAGATGTGTGAGGCAATGGATTCAACGGAAATATGTAAGTCGAAAGCTCCCCTTTGGCACGGCTGAGACCAACCTCTAAAAGGGAGAGAGGAGCTGAGTACCTGCTACCCAGTGCAGCTCAGCAGACAGAGCAGGCTCGTCGCTGCATGGTGCATATCCAGAAACATCCCACCCCCGACTCCCATCCCCGACCACAGGGCTGCAGACCTGCAAGCTCCCTGGAGGATCTGGGATCATGAATTCCCTCACGCCTACCCTAGCCATGGCCGCCCCAGCCCCTACTCACCGAGATATGGCAAACAGACCGGTGAGCAGGGGGAGCAGCTTGAGCGTGTCCTGGGGCAGATAGGTGGAAAGCACAGCCAGGTTAAAGAAGTAGAGGATGAAGAGCTGCACAGACTGGGCCACGTACTGCCGGTGGATCTCTACTTCCCGTCTCGGCTCTCCAAAGGGCCGAAGGGCAGAAAAGCACAATAGGCTCAGCCCGTACACGAGGAGCCCTGGCAGGAGAGGAAGCACACGGGGTCAGAAAAGACAGGAGGGTTGGAATGAGGTCAGGGCTACTGAGTGGACACACGAGCTCCCTGGAGGAGACGGGGTGGGGGGGCAGAGAGTGGCAGGTTTGGGATGCCCTCAGTAGTTCCAGCATAATAAAGAGAAACCACCCAATCCAAACCTCTCTAG
The DNA here is from genome assembly GCF_011064425.1 of Rattus rattus. NCBI lineage: Eukaryota > Metazoa > Chordata > Mammalia > Rodentia > Muridae > Rattus > Rattus rattus. The sequence goes on along the minus strand of NC_046156.1, from coordinate 65,219,576 downwards.
TCTGCTTCCCAGGTAGCCCTTCTCCACCGGCCCAGACTCACCCAGCACGATGGGGAAGGTGGCAAAGACCCCACAGCGGAGGGTATAGACCAAGCGGGAGCTCATGGTGGGCAGCCTTGGAGCATCGAAAGGCAGGAAGGCGTATGCTCCATACAGCAGGCAGGGGAAGAAGATGAGGGCAGCCACCACCGAGGCTACAGCTCTCAGTGCCTCACGGCCTCCACAGCTTCCACAGCCCCCGCAGGACCGGCCAGGGGGTCTGACGACTGCCTCAGCCCACTTGCGCTCTGGGGGCTCAGGGTGGCTGAGTCGGGCTGGCAGGAAATTCCTGAGCTCGCTTGGTCCGGCCTCACGATGCTTGATGCGCTCCTCCTGAGGCTTCCGCTCGATGCACTGTAGGTCAATGGGCACGAAGGCCCTAACTGTCTTCTCAGGGAGCAGGTTGGCATCCTCTTTGAGTGGTTCCTCCGACTTAATTGGTGCTTCTGACTCTAGGGGCTCTGGCCCAATATCTCGCCAGCCCGGGGGATCCGGAAGTGGGGCACTGGGATGGGGGTCAGTTCCCCAGGGTAAAGTGGCAGCCTCACTTATTGTGCTGTCTGGGCCATCCTCAGGCCCCTCTCTGACTGTAGGAGACCCTACTGAAGACCCCACTCTGAGGGACTCAGCTCCAGGGGACTCAGTCCCACCTTCTTCCTCTGGCTGCAGGACTGAAGCCTGCGGTGGGCTCTTCTCTGGAATCTCAGTGTCCTTCATGTCCAGCAGGGCCAGTGTCTCCGGTTCTGTCATTATGAGGCTTCAGTTCTGAGATCTACCACAAGGCGATGTCATCCTATAGGGAGTGGGGGAGGTTCTGTGAAAATACCTTGTCTTCTGGCCCTAGTACAGTTTCTCAGATCTAGAACTCCCCAGAGCAGCCGGCCTCGTGGGACTGTAGGGAGAACACAGTGCTGAAACAGAGAGGCGGAGCAGAAGAGCGAAATGGTGGGTAACTTTCCAAATAAATGTCATCCAGCAGGACAAGGGTGAATCAGGGGGCACAAGCAGAGGCAGCTAAGGCCTCGGTCTGTGTCCACACTTGCCTTCTACTCTCTCCACCAAAAACTCCTGGATTCATGGCCACTCTAGCTTTGGAATGGAAGGCTGAGGTGTCTAGGACTCGGCTGAGTTTCCTTACAGCCAAGGATCATCCTAGACAGAAGCCGGCCTTCACCCTTCCACCTGCCCTTTGCCCTGCAGATCCCTACCTGGGACTCTTGGCAACTGAGATACTCAGTTCCTTAGTCTGCACACCAGGAGCCAGTCATTTTCCAAACTCCCCTTGCCAGTCTCACCCAATTCAGCTGGGCTGGGCTCCACTCAGACTCTCAGCTCTAGTGTGGCGGTGGTTCCCACGTCTCCCTTTCCCATGTCTTTCTTTCCTCCCTGCCACCCTCCAGCTCACTGCTTCTGGATAAGGCTCTTTTCTTCCTTCACCTCAAGGGCCCCTCCTACCCCTGCCCTTTGGACCCATGATACCCTCTTACTTTACATCTGCAGAGAGGCGGAGGATCCGGAAAGGAACTGCCTAGCTCCTGGCTGGCTCTGCAAGTATTTCCCAGTCTCCCTCCCCTTGCCTGTGTCTCGAAACCTGTCTGACCAGAGCAGGTGGGGCTCAGATTAAAGGCACAGGCCCTGTCCTGCAGAATCTGCCTACTGGAAGGGCTGTACAGGACAACGTCATCCTTTTTGAAAGTAAGGGTGCAGCTGGGCACAGAGGTGTGGACTTAAGGTATTCTGAGATGTGTAAGAGCTTCCAGCTCAGGGAAGCATCAGGGTATAAAAGTGGGTTTATGTATCAAAGGGTGTTTAAAGTAAATTGTGAAAAAGATAACACTGCAAGTTTGTTTATCTAGTAAATGTTTATTGAGTATTGATTATTAATAAGGTGCTATTTCTGTGGTGGTACAAGCCTTTAATCCCAGGACAGCAGGCAGAGGCCGGCAGATCTCTGTGAGTCTGAAGCCAGACTGGTCCAGTAGCTGGAGTTATGTAGAGACCCCATCTCAAACACACACACACACACACACACACACACACACACACACACACACACGTACACATTCCAACAAACAAAAAGGTGCTAGTCTAGGCACAAGTACAGAAGAGAACAAAATGACAAGGTCTCTAAGGTAACAGACATTAAAGTTCACACTAATTTTACTGTGAATTAAATCAGTAGAATTTCAGTAGGGAGAGTCTCTTTAAGGTGCCTCTGAAGCTGAAACCCAACGGGAGTTTCCTGCAGAGGAACTGCGGGTCAAAAGTCAACAGATGGAAAAGACTTGAGGCAGTTTGAGGAATAGAAAGGAGACATGGTGGCTGGAGCCAGGAGCATAGTGGTATATACATTGCCACTATAATGTCTGTATATGCAGGACTCCAAAGACCCCTTTAGCTTACTTAGGTTTGTGGTTAAGAAAGCAATAGGGCTGTCAAAATGGCTCATCAGGTAAGGGTACTTACTATCAAGCCTGACTACCTGAGTATGATCCCCAGAGAACTCTCCCAAGTTCTCTGTCCACGTGTATGTTGTAGAACACATGCATCCACAAATGTACACACATACTAAATAAATGTAGCATCTCTGAGGAATTCCTTTAAAAAAACAAGCAAAAACCGGCTCTTTCTCAGCAGCCATCAATTTCTAGTAACTCCTCAATTAGGCGTTGGGATACTCCATGAGCCTTCCCACAATACACGCGTGCTGGGATTTTGGCTGACTTGACCTTGTGCATGCAGTCACAGGTGAGCTCCTGTGTGTGACAGCGCTGTTCTGTCTGGCAAATACTGTTTCAGTGCAGACCTCCACTACCTCCGGATCTTAAAATCTTTTCACTGCTCCTCTTCTGCAATCATTTCTGCTTCAAAGACAGCTGGTCCATTCATTTTATTATTTTATGCACATTGGCGTTTTGCCTCTATACATGTCTGTATGAGGGCTTCGGATACCCTGGAGCTGGAGTTACAGATGGTTGTGAGCTGCCATGTGGGTAGTCATTTCTCCAGCCCCTAGCTGTCCCATGTAGTGTTTTGCACTCTACGATCTCTTTTCTTCTCTCCTAGAAACTTCAATTTTTTTTTTAAAGATTAATTTTATTCTGGGGGCAGGGAGCGTGCTACAGAGCTCGTGTGTGGAGGTCAGGACAGCTTGCTGGAATCGATTCACCTTATACCATGTGGGTTCCAGCGACCGAGCTCAGGTTGGCGGCGAGCGCCTTTTATCCGCTGAGTCATCTCGCCAGCGCGCTCTTTTTAAACTTACTTCTTGAGACAGGGTCTCTCTGTATGCAACTGGGCTAGGAACTCGCTGCAGGCTGCCTCGACTTCTGAAGAGCTAGGAGGATAAGCCTGCGCCAGAAAGCCCGGTTTCTCTACATCTTTGACAATACAAATTTTCCTCAAGGACTTAAGCCCAGGAGAAGCCATGCCACCCAGTGCTAATTCCGGTAACTTCCCGGAGAAAAGACAATTTTTCGCGAGACTTGGTGGGTTGGTCGCAGGTCCGCGGCTTGGCAGCAGCTATCGCGAGATTTGATAGGTGGAGGAGGAGCCATCTCAGGCAGCCGCCTCACAGCGATGGCGGCCGAGCAGGGCCGGCGGCAGTGGCGGCTGCGGGTACAGCTGGAGACGGCAGTGGAGGCGCCAGTGGTGGGTGGCGGGGGCCTGTGACCAGGAGGTGCCCCCGGGCCCAGGCACCATGAGCCAAGGCCCTCCTCCAGTGGAGAGCAGCGAACCTGAAGCAAAGGTCCTCCACACCAAGCGGCTTTACCGGTGAGAGGGCCGGGGTGTGTGTGTGTGCAGCCGCGGCGGGGAAGCGGGGCCGGCGAGGGGCGGGGCCTGCGGCGGGCGGGCCCGACGAGGGCGGGGGTGCAGCCGGGGAGCGGGCGAGCGGGCGAGCGGGCGGGCGGGCGTGCCTGCCTGGAGGAGCTGAGAAGAATTGGGTGGGTGGGAGGTTTGAAGCATGTGCAGAAACCCTTGCCTCGGTGAGCCACGGGCTTTGCGGAACTGGAGAGATCCGGTGGGAATTGGAGGCTAGAAGGGTTGGGTAGGTGAGAATGGGGGTCACAGGTAAAATAAACCCGAAAGGGACTAGTGCTCAGAACCCTGCTGAGCACCAGTGATTGACTGGAAACAGCCACTGACGGAAGTCCACAAAAAACAGGATCATGTCCTTGATTTGCCCCTCTCGCCCTGTGACCTTGGGCCTCAGTTTCTTCTTCCTTAAAAGGAAGGATCTGTGGCTGGAGTGATGGCTCAGCCCTGACTGCTCTTCCAGAGGTCCCTGGTTCAATTCCCAGCACCCACATGGCAGCTCATTATCTGTAACTCTATGGGATCTGACACTTGCACAGACATATATGCAGGCAAAACACCGGTGCACGAAAATTAAAAATAAATCTTTTTTTTTCTATTCTTTTTTTTTTTTTTTTTTTCGGAGCTGGGGACCGAACCCAGGGCCTTGCACTTGCTAGGCAAGCGCTCTACCACTGAGCTAAATCCCCAACCCAAAATAAATCTTTTAAAAAAGAAATATAAGTTATTTTTTAAAAGGTTTGATTTGAATACACAGAGATCTGTTAGAGCTTACATTTGGGGACTCAGAGCGTGAATAAAGACTAGAAAAGGCTAGTTCTGTTGGCTAGGAAGGAGGACTTTAGGTCCATCGTTCCGGGCACCCAGTGACTCAGTTCTTCCTTACAATCTTACGTCCACAGTCGCTTATGTAGGTAGACTGTAGATTCCAGAGCTGAGTCACAGTAAGATGAAGAGTGGAGACCAAGCTGAGTTTTCTGCCTTCTAGTAGGAAGTGGAGCTTGGGACTTCCCCTTTACCTCAGGCCCTGCTGAATGGAGGTACTTGCACTGCTCAGGCTTGTGAAAAAGGAAGAGCTGCCTGATTTGTGTTCCCTGCCTCTTCTGGCTTTGTAAGCGAGAAGGCAAGAGGGAGTGCAGGCTCTTTGGGCAATAGGAAGGTGATGCCCTGGCCTTCCACCCAGGGGCCCCAAGCAGTCCCCAGGCTGAGGAGTTCTCTGGAGATAGCTTGTGTAACTAGTAATGCTGCTAAGTGCTGAGCTGCCTGTCAGACACAGCGTGGGCAGTGTCTGCGATGTTCCTTACTTGTCTCCAGCCTGGGGGATGGCTCTGGACAATCTTCTGATTGTGTCAGGCCAGCTTTCTCAAACCTTTCTTTCACAAGACTGACAGGTTGAGCCAGTGTGTTTGCAGTATGTGGCGTGTGTGTGTGTGTGTGTGTGTGTGTGTGTGTGTGTGTATGTATGTATGTATGTCTGTGTATATCTGTGGTTGTGTTGGTTTTGAGGAGGGTAATTGAGACAGCCAGTTGAGGCAGCTGGTTTTGGTGTGTGTGTGTGTGTGTGTGTGTGTGTGTGTGTGTGTGTGTGTGTGTCTGAGGCACTGGTGATGACATTTTGACTTGTGATAAATGTGTTGACTGTGGAGCTGTCACTAAGCTCTAGAAAATTGGAAAACTCCCAAAGCTAGCTGTCTACAAATAGAGTATTTTGATTTCTTTTAAGGCTATCCAAAAAAAAAGAAGGAAGGGTTGCTGAAGAATCTATAAACACCAATTATTTTATTAAATTGATTAATTCTGTACTTGTTTTTAAAAATATTTGTACAACATTGATTGAGTCAAAACAAATTTTTGTGGTTTTTCAAAGGGAGATTATATAGTTTTGTTTGTTTGTTGAGCCCTGGCCATCCTGGAGCGCTCTGTATTCCAGGCTGGCCTGCCTCTGCTTCCTGAGTGCTGAGATTAAAGGCGTGTGCCCTGTGGAGATTATAGTTTCTTTTTTTTTTCCTTTTCTTTTCTTAAAGACTTATTTTGTTTACATGAGTACACTGTAGCTGTCTTCAGACAACCAGAAGAGGGCATCAAATCCCATTACTCATGGTTGTGAACCACCGTGTTGGTGCTGGGAATTGCACTCAGGACCTCTGGAAGAGCTGTCGGTGCTCTTAACTGTTGAGCCATCTCTCCAGCCTGAGGTTATAGTTTCTTGAGGAAGCTTATGGTCTGTTAGAGAATGAGGGAGAAGGTGCTAAGTACTGCCAGATTTAAGCATTTCTCTTTGGAGCATTTTAGAGTACAGGCATTAACCTCTTTTTAAAAATTGAGAATGTAAGAAAATTTCTGGAGTCTGTTCATAAAAATATAAATGCTCGGACTGGGAGTGTAGTTTAGTGGAGGCTCTGGGTTCAGTCTTCCAGCAGCATCAACAAAAAATAAAATACCTATACTCATTAAATCTTTCTGTGGCGCTGAAGCCCCTTGGGACTCAGGATTCATAAACAGACAATCACTTGAACTTGAACTCAGAGTCTGAAGACAGTAAGATCCTGTCCCCGACAAATAAACTCACCCTGTCCAAGGCACCAAGCTGCTGCCTCTGGCATTGTGGTCCAACTTGGCAGGAAGGGCTTGGCTCTCACCTCTAGGTGGCCTGAAAGGTGACTGACTTTCAGAATACTGAGTTATCAAGCTTGTCTATGAGAAGGCTTTGATTTCCAGCCCTTGTTCAGCTGAGTGCTGTCAGGCATTTGGTCCTGTGTGGGGTAGCTTTTAGTGGGGTGCTGCTAGGTAATATAGAGTCCAAGCCTGCTGTGGGCCACTTTTTCTGGCCTAAGCCACATCTCGGTTTGTTCCAGCACCATCAGTCTGTGCTTGGATTGCCTTTGTGTCCACAGCAGAGCTTAATTTGCCTGCTTTCATAGCTACTAACTGCCATCTTCTTGTGTTTACCCTTCTAGAGAAGAGCCTACTTTGGGGACTTCTTGGGCATCTATTGTATAGTTTCTGTGGCTGTCTTTGCTGTGGTGTCTGACTTGCCTCTTAGCTTCTGGAATCAAACACCTCAGATATGGTAAAAAGAAGGGAAGTGAATGCTTATTGAACAATTTACCAAGCACTGTCATGAGTGTTATATTTTTAACAAAGTGTATAATTGTCATATTTCCATTTTATAAAATGGCGAACTGAGACATAAAGAAGTATATGCAGCACCACAGAGCTGGTTATGGAGGTGAAATTAGAACCCACGAAGTCTGGTCCCAAGCCTACGTACGATCTTTATGGGTGTTGTTCTTGTTGCTGTTGTTGTTGGGTGTTTAGATTTGTTTTTTGTTTTGTTTTGTTTTTGGTTTTTTGAGACAGGGGGTTCTCTATGTAGCCTTGGTTTTCCTGGAACTTGCTCTGTAGACCAGGCTGCCTTTGGGACTCAGAGATCCACATGCCTCTGCCTCCAGAGTGCTAAGATTAAAGGTGTGCACCACCACCCACCTGTTTTTGTTTGTTTAGAGTCTCACTATGTGTTTTTGGCTGGCCTGGAACTTATATGACATAGCCCTTATACAGTTCCCCCACCTCCTGCTTGCTGGGATTGAAGGTGTGTATCACTGTGCCTGACCAAGCCTACAGTCTTTGATGTGTGTGGTCTCGCTATATAACCTGGTCTGGCCCAAAACTTGCTGTGTAGCTGAGGCTGTTCTGGGATTAAAAGAGTACAAAAGTAGTGCTAGGATCCCATGTGCCCCATGTGCCCACACTCATTCTGAAGCACTTTTTTGATTTTTAAGACAGTGTTTCCTCTGTGTAGCCCTGGATGTCTTGGAACTCACTCTGTAGACTAGGCTAGCCTCAAACTCAAATTCACCTGCCTTTGCCTCCTGAGTGACTGTCATTAAAGGTGTATGCGACCAAACCTGGCTGTTGAAGTGCTTTAAAAAAAAAAGTTCTGTCCATATATTTTGTATGCACATATGTGTGTGGGCATATTTGTGCCATTAAGTGCCGGAGCTTGTGTGGTGGTTAGAGGACAACTTCTGGGAGTCAATTTTTTCCTTCTACTGTGTAGGTCTCAGAGATAGAATTGAGGTTATCCGACTTCATCCAAATGCCTTAAACCTTAACTGAGCCATCATGCCATGCCGCCTGCTCTCTCTTTGAGACAGTCTCCTGTGCCCCTCTAACTCATGAATGTTGGGACTATACATGGTCACTCAGTTTGTTTGTTTGTTTATTTGTGTATATGCACACTCTTGGCATATTTCACATTAAATTTATATATCACTCAGGACAGAATTAGAACTAGAAAAACATTTATCCTTATGGGTTTTTTTTTTTCTTGGAAATAGCTAGGTTTATTATTAATGTACCTTCAATAGACATAAGAACCAACAGCCCCCTGCCCCAACAAGGAAATTGAGAAAACATTAACAAAAAGAGCATATGCTGGATAGGCTAGAGAGTCAGAATCCTGTGACGCCAGCCCTGCCAGCCCTGCCATTCCTGCTTTGGGACCCAGAAGAGAGTGTGAGACTCTCCAAGGCTTCCAAAGCTTCAGGAGTCCAGGGTCATTTTGGGAGGAGTCCTCAGGGTTCTGCTTTCTGGAAGTCGATATACGTTCTCCTGGCTCCAGTTCAGACTTGCAGGCCTCTGACAACTGCTTGAGCTCCATCCCACACCTTCCACAGGAACCAAGCCCTAATGTCTCCTTTTGTCATTCTGAGTGAGTCAGACCAGGCCTCCAGAGCCTCCTCATTAGGGTCGGGGTCCGTGTGGAAGTGCTGTATTAGCTCCAGGAATGGCTCAAGGGCGAACCCAGAGTTGATGTCCCTGGAAGACAGACTGGGACTTGTCTCCATCTCAGTCTCTTCTCTGATGGCTGCAGCTCACTTGAGTCCCCTTCTTCAGTTTCCATCCTTATATAAAAAATAAGTTATGTGCACTCGGTCTTTCCTTATCCCTTTACATTTAGCTTTTCTTCTCTTTATACTGTACCAATGGGTACATTTGTTTACATGTACACACACCCACATTCATAGATATAGATATACACGAGATTTCGAATATGAGAGAGAAATGTGGGTTTTTCAAGAGCTCCAATTCTTTGGTATAATGAATAAAGTATCAATAAACATATACATGTATGCATGTGTATATTTATGTGTGTCTGTGTTTCTGAATGGAGAGATAAAAGAGTACATATTTTTCTTCTAGAGGATCTGAATTCCAGAGTTTGCATCATTAAAACCCATAACTCACAATTACCTCTAACTCTAACTCCAGAGACTTTGTCACCCTCTTCTGGACTCGGGTCTGTGTGTGTGTGTCACACACACACACACACACACACACACACACACACACACACACACACACTGGGCATGACACTCACCTGGAGTCATGGACTACTTGTGGGAGTTAGTTTTCTCTTTTCACCATGTGGGACTCCAGTCAGACTCAGGTTATCAGGCTTGACAGCAAGTATTGCCAGCCCATCCATGGTGCCTGATTTGTTAAGGTTTAATGCATGTGTGTGTGTACACATGTGTGTGTGTGTGTGTGTACACATGTGTGTGTGTGTACACATGTGTGTATGTATATACACATACACATATGGGGCTTGCACATATGTGAGTTATAGTTGTTCACAGTCATGTTTACTTTATGTGCATGCTTGGGATTCAAACTCAGAGCCTCATATTTGCACAGTAATTGTTCTTACCCAGTGAGCCATCTTCCCAGCCCGAGAATGCCTTTCTTTTATGTCAGAGATAATAAACTCTTATATAAGAATCCACTCCACCATTCTGTGTTGAATGTTTACTGAATGCTAAAGCTGTAAATAGATGATTACATTTAAATCTTCTAAAACTATTCTAAGTACCTGCATTATGGGACTCCTTTTTATTAATATGGTGACCCTTTAAGAAGCTAGGTAATGGGCCAGGGTTAGAACCCTAGATTTTCTGTGTCTGGCAGATTGTACCTTTTGTATTGTGAAAGTTTTCCACCTTAATACTGTTGACGGGGTTGGGGATTTAGCTCAGTGGTAGAGCGCTTGCCTAGGGAAGCGCAAGGCCCTGGGTTCGGTCCCCAGCTCGAAAAAAAAAAAAAAAAAAAAAAAAAAAAAAAAAAAAATACTGTTGACATCATGAGTAGGATAATTTTCTTAAACTGGGCCTTGCTACATTGCTCAGGCTGTTTTAGAAGTCGTCATTGTAAGTAATCCTGCTGCTTCATGAAGTCCTAGGATTACAGGTATATATCACCTTGACCCCCAGAGGGTAGTTTTTTATTTTGGTAGGCCCTTCAGTGTATAAGAAAAGTTTTAGCAGAATCTACTGCATGCTAATAGCACCTCCCTCAGGTGGGAGGACAGATAGTGTCTTCATTTTTGCCACATCTCTTGAGACTACCTCTTCATTTCCCTAATCCTCAGTCTGTCCATTTCCCCCTCTTTCCAAACCCTTCTCTCCCCTCCCCATCAGCGTTCCTTTAGAGTCTGTGTTCTGGCACCCAAAGTGAGCTGTGCATATGACTCAGACTCTTTGTTTCCCTGCAGGGCTGTGGTGGAGGCTGTGCATCGGCTAGACCTCATCCTTTGCAACAAAACTGCTTATCAGGAAGTGTTTAAACCAGAGAACGTTAGCCTGAGGAACAAGTAAGCTGGAGACTTGAACTACACAGTCTAACTATTTTCCTGCCTAACTCTACAAGTAGCTTTGCTGGATATAAATTAATATACACTACCTTTAACCTCCTGACCTGGTGGTACACTAGCGAACCATGAACTCTCTGGCTTCCCTGAGAGAACAGATGAGAATCCTTCATTCCATCTGCAGCTTGTAACCCACTAGATTGGTGCCACAAAAATGGCATTTGAGTTGAAGTGGGAGGCCATATGAAGGGAAAAAAGGAAATAAAACCGAGAAGAGAATATGTGGAGAATGAAGAATGTTAAAATTCTTATTATTTCCTATGGAGACTCCTCTTGCCTTTGTAGGCAGTAGCTACAAGTCATTGACACTGATGTCTCTTGGGAGCCAGGGATCTGGTGGTGTTAGTAATAGCCCATGCCTTGCCCTTGGCTCTTGTGTGTTTTTTGTCAAGGGATGACAGTGCCTCATGCTCCCTTATCCCTTATCCCAGGCTGCGTGAGCTCTGTGTGAAGCTTATGTTCTTGCACCCAGTAGACTATGGGAGGAAGGCTGAGGAACTGCTGTGGAGAAAGGTATACTATGAAGTCATCCAACTCATCAAGACTAACAAAAAGGTAAGGGGACCCTGGGATGTGGGTGAAACTTGTTTAAAGAGGTGAAGTTGAAGAAGTAGAGAGCTAGAAAAGTGGGTGCAGTACATGCTTGGAGGTACAGGAGGGGAAACGGAGTCACACAATTGAAATTGGAGAAAGAAGGGAGCTTGTTATATAAGAGGTCCAGCTCTAAGGCTGCGGGGTAACTTGTTACATAAGAGGTCCAGCTCTAAGGCTGCGGGGTAACTTGTTACATAAGAGGTCCAGCTCTAAGGCTGCGGGGTAACTTGTTACATAAGAGGTCCAGCTCTAAGGCTGTGGGGTAACTTGTGTGGGGAGAGAGATGTGCTTGAGATTCTAGAGCCCAGAAGGGAAGAGAGATTTCCTCAGATGAACAGGTTGCAGCAGAGGGAGTGGCACTCCGCTTATTTCTTTACTTTCTGTAGCACATCCACAGTCGGAGCACCTTGGAATGTGCCTACAGGACTCATCTGGTCGCCGGCATTGGCTTCTACCAGCATCTCCTTCTCTATATCCAATCCCACTACCAGCTGGAACTACAGTGCTGCATTGACTGGACTCATGTCACCGATCCCCTCATAGGTGAGGGAAACTTTGAGGAGGAGGTTCTTGTCCCTCACTGTCTTCAATGTTTGAATAACTAGTAACCAGCCAGGCAAATGAGACACTTCCAGAGGCTCTGTAAAATTACACTTCTCCAAATGGGCTTGAGTTATTTACAGTGAAGATCGTAAGGAATAGAGGCCCAGGACTGTGAACTGATGTGGAGGCAGAGGAGGGATCAGGATCTGGTGTAGATCCAGCTCTGGAAGGTGCTGTTAACATTTCCTTTCTTCTCCCAGCTGAGTTCTGCCAGCCCCGTAGCTTTTAACTTTGGGGATTGTTACAGTATTTGTTTGAAGTTTTGAATCTTTAGAAGTGTTGGCGAATGGGGTTGGGGTTTTAGCTCAGTGGCAGAGTGCTTGCCTAGCAAGCGCAAGGCCCTGGGTTCAGTCCCCAGCTCCAAAAAAAAAAACAAAAAAAAAAAAAAAAAAAGTGTTGGCGAAAATGTTAACAGTCTTTTCAGAAGTAAGCCGCTGAGATCCTAGCAGCCATGCTTTACTTTATTTGTAGTTCATGGTTCTCTCTCCCTTTTTTTTTTTTAAAGATTTATTTATTATTATATGAGTACACTGTCACTGTCTTCAGACACACCAGAAGAGGGCATCGGATCCTATTACAGATGGTTGTGAGCCACCATGTGGTTGCTGGGAATTGAACTCAGGACCTCTGGAAGAGAGCAGTTGGTGCTCTTAACCACTGAGCCATCTCTCCAGCCCCGGTTCTCTCTCCCTTTAGCTCAACCACCCCTTTAGAGGCCCTTCCTCCATCTCTCCTTGCTCTCTGCCCTCTTCCCTCCTTCAGAGCCTTGGCCCAGCTTTCACTAAGAGGTAGACTTTTACCTACTACCTGACAATGTTCTTGTCGAAGCACAGCACCTGTGCTTTGTTTTTCTTAAAAAATATTATTTAAAAACAAAGGAGGAGCTGAGTAAAATGCTTACCGTAGAAGCACAGGGACCTGAATTTAGATCCCCACCACCAGTGTGAAAACGTGTGAAAACCCACGCGGAGGTTGCAGGTTTGTAATCACAGCTCTAGGAAGGTGGGGACAGGAAGATCCCTGGGGTTAGTTGTTCAGGCAGTCAGCTGACTTGGTAAGCTTCAGGTTCAGTTCCTCAGAAGGTGGAGAGGCCTAGTGAGTTAAGACATTTGCTGCCAAACCTGCTAACCTGAGCTCAACCCTGGGATCCACACGATAAAAGGAAAGAATTCCCGGAGGTTGTCCTCTTGTTTCCACATGTGTAGCATGCCATGCCTCCACTCACATACATATGCACACACAAAATATCTAAATAATGACAATAGTAAGGAAAGGCAGAGAACAGTTGAGGAAGTGGACTCAGTGTCCACTCCTGCCCCATACATACCGTTCACACACGCACGCACGCATGCACGCGCGCGCACGCATGTGTGCACACATGACTGTGTAAGGCCCTAGGTTAAAGCCCTGATACACAAAACAAGCACAGGATTAATGTTCAGATAGTGTGTATACGCTTAGCTAGAAAGCCAGAGTGTCCACAGCCTCATATGCTTGAGATGGTCAGGTCCCAGAACACTCCCCTTTTTCTCTTTGGAGTTTTCTGCATTCAGCCACATAGAAAGTCCATAGGAACAGCAGAAAAAGGTTTTCAGAGTGGGGCTTTGCAGGGGACCTGCATAGTTACAGGGCTTGAGGGTCTGCTTTCCAGAGCCAGACTGCTCTTCAAATCATTTTTTGTCTTGTTTTGAGTCAGGGTCTCACTATCTCTGGCTGTCTTGAAGCTCACTCTGTGGACCAAGCTAATGTCAAACTCAGAGAGATCCTCTGCCTCTGCCTTTCTGCTAGGATTAAAGCGTGTACTACTCTGCCTAGCTTTGTGTCAGAGTACCCCAAGTGAAGAAACCCTTAATCTACCAAGTCTCTTTGAATCTTTTTGTTAATTTGTTTTCAGACAGGATTTCTCTGTGTAGCCCTGGCTGTCTGGAACTTGCTTTGTAGATCAGGCTGGCAGTGAGCACACTGAGATCCACCCGACTCTGCCCCAAATCCTGGGATTAAAGGTGTATACCACCATTGCCCTCCTGCCTCTGAATCTTTTTTTTTTTTTTTTTTTCGGAGCTGGGGATCGAACCCAGGGCCTTGCGCTTCCTAGGCAAGCGCTCTACCATTGAGCTAAATCCCCAACCCCCTGCCTCTGAATCTTAAACAGTGTACCTTTACATGGGTAGCTTTGATGTAGTTTCTCCCTCACCTTTCCTGTCACCAGAGCCTAGTCTCTTCTTTGTGTTAGACATCCTCCTATGTTGACCTTTCAGATGACCTTCCTCTTGGGCACTGCCTACTTTTGAGGGTCCTCTTTCCTTTGTGCCTCTGTGTACCTATCTGCTTTCTAAATAAGTTTCTGCTAAGTTCTGTAAGACAGTTCCAAGGCGGTCCAGCGTCTTCTCCTCTTTTCCTCTTTTAAGTGACATTTCTAACTAGGTGTGGGGGGTGGAGGAATGAGCTCATAAATTAATATCTAACTCTCTGCCCCCATTCCTCCTTCAGGATGTAAGAAGCCAGTATCTGCTTCAGGAAAGGAGATGGATTGGGCACAGATGGCATGCCACCGATGTCTGGTGTACCTGGGGGATCTGTGTAAGAACTTTACCTTTCATTTCTTCTGTTTTGGGCTATGGGAAAAGTCCAGACTGCTTCAGTTGATGGTAACATCTTTTACATAGTGAACAGCTGAGGAAACAGTTGGTAACAGTGTTCTGTCTTTACTGCCTGCCAGTCAGTTCTCTATGGAGAGCTAGGAATGGAGAAATAACTGATATTTGAAGTGGTCATTATGATCACTGTTTCAGTAGGTCAGGAAAACTGTAACTTGGGTCCTTCTCCTCATTGGAGGCTTTCTATTATCTCTCTGGACTCTGAGTTGAGCCAGAACTTGAGCATCAAGAAGCTCAGAAAGCACTTACTTCATGGTGCATGTTACTGAGACTGGGGAGGTACTCTCTTGCTTTATATCCCCGAGTTTCAGTCTTTGTAGATGTCCATTCCTTATCGGGCTGGAGTTTTGGACTCGCTGGAAACATTACATTTCACTGACCTGCTATACTCCTGGTCTATTCACAGCCACTAGTGTACACAGAGTCCACCGTTTTACATTAGCTGGACCAGTATCTTCCTGTTAAACTAACTAGTTACAGTCCAGAACCAAATACCAGAGATCTTTGCAAGCAAGTATATTACATTTTGAACCTATCAGCAAGGAAGAGAGTCAAGCACAGACTTGGACTATGTCAAAGATCCTATAGCCTGGGTCTCTGCTTTTCAGGCTCCTTATAGGTTTTGGGGTGGGCTCTGACGTGGGAGAGGACTTTTTAAAACACAGAATCGGTGCATTCCTCTTCCTTTCTCTCACATACAGCACGCTACCAGAATGAACTGGCTGGTGTGGACACTGAACTGCTAGCTGAGAGATTCTACTATCAAGCCTTGTCAGTCGCGCCCCAGATTGGTAAGTGTCCTTTTGCTGTACTAACCAGAGCGTCTTGGAGAGGTAGGTTCTGTTGGTCAGACAGGCCTTGTGCTCATTTCTCCAGGTCCTTGATTTTCCTGCTCTCATATCTCTTGGGTATATAGTCCCTTGGTTATATAGTACGACACCCAGAGGATGGAGGAAAGGGAAGAGAAAGGGACACGTCTTAAACAGAGAAGGGGAAAATGGTTCCCTTATCTGCGAGTTCTGTAGAAAGAGAAAATCATGCATCAGCTTGCCCCACAGAAGGTGTAGTGAGACAAGGATTAAATTCTCTGCAGGGGCTGGGGCTATAGCTTAGTTGGTAGAGTGCTTGCCAAGCATGCATGAAGGCCCTGGGAGGGATCTCTAGCACTGCGGGAGCCAAGCCGAGTAGTGTAGGACATTTAAAATCCCAGTGCTTGGGCTGGAGAGATGGCTCAGCGGTTAAGAGCACTGACTGCTGCTATTCCAGAGGTCCTGAGTTCAATTCCCAGCAACCACATGGTGGCTCACAACCATCTGTAATGGGGTCTAATGCCTTCTTTTCTGGTGTGTCTGAGGTCAGCTACAGTGTACTCATATAAATAAAATAAATAAATAAATCTTAAATTAAAAAAAAAAAATCCCAGTGCTTGAGAGGTAGAATTTAGAAGACCACAAGTTTAAGGTCTTTCTTGACTATATACTAAATTTGAGATCAGCCTGAGCTGTGAGATCCTATTTCTATATATTTTAGATACCATTATAGACAGAAATGGGGATTCACATGTAGGGTGTAGTTAGGAACTCAGACAATGGGGTTGGGGACTTAGCTCAGTGGTAGGCGCTTGCCTAGCAAGCACAAGGCCCAAGGTTGGGTCCCCAGCTCAAAGAAAAAAAAAAAAAAAAAAAAAAAAAGGAACTCAGACAATAAACAGACTAAGCTAGAAGAAAGGAGGGGGCTCCATTAAAGAGCTGCAGTGTAACTGAAAGGGTGCAGCCCAGCGTTCAGGTAAGTCCTAGAAACCAAAATGGAATGATAAGAAGAAAGGCTGGTGACCCTTGCAGGACTGAGACTGGTGCCGGCCATCCGATGTTCCAGCTCTGCCCACTGGCCCAGAGTTTACTGCTAGATCTCTGTTGCTTAGTGTTTGTGACTAAAGATTTTGGACTTAAATACGCGAATTCTTTTTCTCTCCAGGAATGCCCTTCAACCAGCT
The DNA here is from genome assembly GCF_011064425.1 of Rattus rattus. NCBI lineage: Eukaryota > Metazoa > Chordata > Mammalia > Rodentia > Muridae > Rattus > Rattus rattus. The sequence goes on along the minus strand of NC_046156.1, from coordinate 65,203,165 downwards.
GGGCACTCTTGCAGGCAGCAAGTATTACAACGTGGAAGCCATGTACTGTTACTTGCGCTGGTAAGTGTTTGCCCGCTTCTCCCCAAATCCTGCAGTCCTACAGCCTCCCTGCTTTCTCACCTCCCCATTTCTATTTCTCCATCTTTCGCCAGCTTCTGGCTATGATAGAGATATGCTAGACTGAGGGTCTCTTCATTCGAGAGAACCCTGACACAGCCCTCAAGAGTTTTACAGAGACACTGGATTTATAGGCCCTTGAGATGTTAAGATAACGACACTTTTATGGTAAATGTGAGGTTATTCTCTTGTTGTTCCCATGTTGGTTGGTTTGTGAAATAGGTTGCTGTGTACCTGTGGCTAGCCTAGATTTCACTGTGCAGCCAAAGCTGACCTCAAACTTGGCAGTGGTCCTCCTCCTCCCTCTATCTCCCGAATGCTGGGTTATAATTATATCTACCGTGGTAGCCAGGCCTGCTGCTTTCTGTAGTAGGAAATTTGCTTTGTTTTGTTTTCTAATCATTTAAATTTGTTTTTTGTTTAATTTTCCTTATTTTATGTGTATGAATGTTTTACCTATATATGTCTTTACCTTTCAAATATACCTAGTGCCCAAGGAGACAGGGGGGGGCATCAGATCCCTGAGACTGGAGTTACATACAGATGGTTATGAGCTACCTTATAAGTGCTGGGAATAGGAAGATCAGGAGTTTAAGACCAGCCCTAGCTACAAGAAACCTTGTCTCCAGAAAACACTACTGAGACAAATACACAGTGCCAAAGTCACTGTTTTTGCACATTGGTTTTCATTGAGGATTCAGCACAGCACTACCATGTGCCAGCTGTGTAACCTTGGATAGTTTGTTCTCTCGGACTCTGGGTTTTTTTTTTTTGTTTGTTTGTTTGTTTTTTGTTTTGTTTGTTTATTTTGTTTTTTTTTATCTTTATATGTAGATAGTGTTAGGGTACATTGTGTGCCTGACCCAGGTTAAGTGTTGAAGCATTAACAAATACTGCAGGTAAATACGCTTGGGTGCAGGAAATGCTTATGCAGTGCTACCCACTGCAAATTAAGATCATTTATTTCAAGAATGGTAAGTTAAGCTTGTAACAGTAGGGTTGATTGTCCTCTTTTTACACTGGGAGGAGAGTATGGATGACACCACTCATACTTGACTAAATCTGAGTCTCTGTGTGTGTCTGTCTGTCTATGTCCATCTGTCTGTCCCTGTCTCTCTCCTCAGGAAAGATGACTGAGTTTGTATAAAGAAATTGAAACACCTTTATTTACTGGTAATAGTTTCTTAAAGCCCCAACAGGTGACCTTTCCCATTTCCTCCTATTCCCCTGTCCAGATGCAGTAGCTTACCCCTGTTTCTCCTTCAGCATCCAGTCGGAAGTGTCCTTTGAGGGAGCCTATGGGAACCTCAAGAGACTCTATGACAAGGCAGCAAAAATGTACCACCAGTTGAAGAAGTCTGAGACCAGGAAGCTCTCCCCTAGCAAAAAGCGGTGAGCAGGGCCTGCAGGGAGGAGGGCTCTCTGCAGTGGCTGTGGTGGGACCATAGAGGCTCCAGAGATGCTCATCAGGTACCCTGATTCCTCTCATTTCAGATGCAAAGACATTAAGAGGTTGTTGGTGAACTTCATGTACCTACAAAGCCTGTTACAGCCCAAAAGTAGGTGAGTGGAAGCGAGTGTGGACGGGCATGGTACCAGGCAAGCCCTAACCTTGACTCTCCTAACCACAGTCAAGGAAGCAGCATTTGCTGAACTGTGCTTTCTGTAGGAAAGGCTCACCAGTTGGTTCTCTTTGGCACCCCTCACTATTGTGTCTGGGCCCATCCTGGCTGACACAAAGTAGGTGCTTACTAGATGTTAGAAGAGTGACCAAGTGACTGAATAGATACCCATATTCTTTCCTTTGCGTTTTAAGGGCCTTGCTCATACTAGGCAACAGCAATTTTGTCTTCTGTTGATATCAGCTCCCAGCCTCTAATCCCCAGTCTCTACTCCAGAGTCTTACTATGTCCCTTGGTAGTCTGAAACTTGCTATGTAGCTATGTGGATCAGGCTAGCCTTGAACTCACAGAGATCTGCCTGCCTTTGCCTCACAAGTTCTAGGATTAAAGGCGTGTGCCAGCATATACAACTGAGTGATGCATTGACTATTTGATCGATTGATTGATTGACGGATTGATGGATTGATGTGCTAGAGGTTGAGCCCATGGCCTATGCATGCTTGGCAGACACTATCCTTGACTACATTCACAGTTCTTTACCAGCCCCACCCCGTCACTGACCTCCCTTCTTCCTCCTGCCTTCCCATAGCTCTGTGGACTCAGAACTGACCTCACTTTGCCAGTCAGTCCTAGAGGATTTCAACCTCTGCCTCTTCTACCTGCCCTCCTCACCCAGCCTTGGTCTGACAAACGAGGAGGAGGAGGAGTGTGAGAGTGGATATGCTTTCCTGCCCGACCTGCTCATCTTTCAGATGGCCATCATCTGCCTTATGGGTGTGCACAGTTTAAAAAGAGCAGGTATTCCTACCCTGTCCCTTTGCTCCCCACTATCCTGTTTGCAGTGTAGTTACAAGACTTCCTGCCACAAGTAATCCCTTCCTTGCCTTTGTAACCACCTGGCATGTAGAGTCAGGACCAGGGAAGCCTATTGACCCTCCGAGAAGGCACAGGCAGCTGTGGGTTCTTACCACTCCCCAAAACCCCCTCCACAGTCAGGCATAGTCTTCAGGGTCCAGGCCTTACTACTGGAGCGCTTTGGCAGTCTAGAACCCTTTCTGGCAGAGGCAGTGCTGGTGACCCAAGCCCAAGGTTCTTGTGTTACCAGGAACAGTCCCAAGCCCAAGAGAGAAACTAGGATAAGAGGATACACCTACATGAAAGGTGTGGGGTTAGCTGGGACATTTCTACTTTTCATGACGGTGGATACTAGTCCAGAGACTTGAGAAACCTTGTTTGTCATAGAACCAGCTTTGAAGAGCAGTTGGGTCATTAGATGACTTGACAGCAGGTAGGACAGGTTGGAACTGATGATGCTTATTCCTGCTCTCCTGGTTTCAGGATCCAAGCAGTATAGTGCAGCCATTGCTTTCACCCTGGCCCTCTTCTCCCACCTTATTAATCATGTCAACATACGACTGCAGGCAGAGCTGGAAGAGGGCGAGAACCCTGTCTCAGCTTTTCAGAGTGATGGCACAGGTTCGAGGCTGGGGGAGGTTATGACTGGACCGTTTACCTGGGACTTGGGGGAAGGAAGCAGGAGGGAAAGTCACACCCAGTGGGAGGTGGTGTGGGAGGGCATGTGCCAATTACATTTCTTTCTGTCCCTCTCCCCTGACATTCTTCTTCACACAGATGAACCAGAGTCAAAAGAAGCACTAGAAAAAGAGGAGCCAGAGCCAGAGCCTCCCACTGTGGTGCCCCAAGCCGATGAGGGTAGAAAGAGTCGTAAGCACTCCCGACTCTCTTGTCTTCGTCGCCGCCGCCGCCACCACCCTCCTAAGGCTGGTGATGACAGTGACCTGAGTGAGGGTTTTGAGTCAGACTCTAGCCATGACTCTGCCCAGGCCAGTGATGGATCAGACAGTGGCTCTGACAAGAGCCTGGAAGGCAGGGGCACTGCTTTTGATGCAGAAACAGACTCAGAAATGAACAGCCAGGAGTCCCGGTCAGACCTGGAAGATATAGAGGATGAAGAGGGGACACGGTCTCCAGCCCAGGAGCCCCCTCAGACCAGATCAGAGGTTCCAGATTCCCTCAATGGCCCCTTGGGCCCTAGTGAGGCAAGCATTGCCAGCAATTTACAAGCCATGTCCACCCAGATGTTCCAGACCAAGCGCTGCTTCCGACTGGCTCCCACTTTCAGCAACCTGCTCCTGCAGCCCACCACAGAACCTAACAATGTGGCCAGTCATAGGCCTTGTGTCAACGGGGATATGGAGAAACCTTTAGAACCAGGTACCTGGGTCTGTCTCTGTCTCCTGCTTGAGTGCATGAGAGACCACCTTCTCTCAGAATGACCTCACCCTTGGTGTTTTGCTGTCACTCAGGGGTCCTTGTCCTATGCATGGATTCATTTCCAGCCTCCAGTACATTTGGTGTCTTGCTGCTTTCCACTGCAGACTGCTCTGTGTCTTTACTTGCTTCTCTCATGTTGGCAGTTGAACTTCCTTCCCTCATGGCATCCAGCTCCCTTCAAGGCTCCCAGAAGCTGGACATAATGTTCCTGTCACAGTAGTACATTTGAGTGAGACTCAGATGTCATCACGCTGTAACCTAGTCTATGTTGAGCACTAGGCTAGATTGTTTTGGAGTGTTATCTTGTCTTTTGCTACTACTGGGGAAGCCAGCCTAGAAACTCATCCATACTGGCCAAGTGCTGCTACACCACTGAGCTGCTCCCCAGTGGCTAGCGTGTTGTCTTCCCTTCAGTTTAGCAATCTGTAGTGGAAGAGCTGCCATCCTTGTTCTAAATGCTGTCTTTAACCTCAGACCGTGTACAGGACAGACAAACACACACCGTTTAAACATGTAGAAGCACATAACTCCTTGCCATAGTAAGCCCACACTTTCTTACTTGTTTGTGTGGTGGTTTTGTCTTTGAGACAAAGTCTTTCTATGTAGTCCTGACGGTCCTGGAACTCGCTCTGTAAACCAGGCCTCAAGCTCAAACTCAGAGATCCACCTGCCTCTGCCTCCCATGTGCTGGGATTAAAGGCTGCACCTTTAATCCACCCTGCTTGGACACATAAATCTTTAAAAAGAACAATGACTACATGTGGGATTTGCTTGAGGCCAGTGAGGTGAGATCTTGTGGATGACCTGTGCCATCTGTCCCATTGCAGACTTTAGGAGAGCTACTAATCCATCTTCTGTTTGTGTTCCCAGCGTTTAGTGTCTGACACGGGGGGGGTGGAACTTGTGAGATTTAAGAAATTTCTGGTGGAGTCAGGTATCATGTCACATGCCTTTAATCCCGGCATGAAGCTTAAACGTAATGGGGCCTGGAGTAATGGGGCACGGATTTGACCATGAGTGATATCAGAGTGCAGACCCTAGGCTGGCTGTAATGGGTGGGTAACGTCCCCTGAAAATGTTGGAGCCTGTTGCCAAATGCTATTACCCCATTTTCTCTCCTTTACCCAACCCAGCCTCTGAGGATGGCTCTGAGTCAGAGGGGAGCGAGTCCAGCAGCCGTTCTTGTCGCAACGAGCGCAGCCTTCAGGAGAAGCTGCAGGCCCTGATGGCTGAGGGCCTCCTTCCTGCTGTGAAGGTCTTCCTGGACTGGCTTCGAACCAACCCTGACCTCATCATTGTGTGTGCGCAGGTGTTTATCCCATCTTCTAATCTTCAGGTCTTAAACGGTTGGAACAGCGATGACATAGAAAGGGGCCTCTGCAGCTGCGTGGTGACCTGCCAAGAACCTGATTGGCCCGGCAGCAGTAGGCATGATCTTTCCCTCAAAGAGTCTACTGCCAGGGGACAGAGAGGGAATTGCTTCCTCTGCTCTGTTCTCCCAAAGCCGACCTCATAACTGGCATTCTGGGTGATACTGGAGACCAGGCTCAGTACACAGAGGAAAGAGAGACAGCAAAAAGAAAGCAGAGGCAGCAACAGAGATGGGAACTTGGAGCACATTTGAGGCTTTCCAGCCATGATTGAGGCTTAGATCAACTGTTAGGAGCCAGTGTTGTATCGGCTGCCACAGGGGCTGGGTGGGACCTGCACTCACTTTGGGATCAGAGGCTTAGCCTTGAGCTTGTTGCAGCCTTGTGCTCAGTGTCACGGTCTAGCTTTGTACAAGGTCCTGTTCTCTTCCTGTGAATTTCCATTAGCTAGGAGAAGCCAGCCCCTGGCTTTCACTTTCACAGTCTAGAAAACTGCTCCTAGGGCCCAACTGTCTTTTCTGACCAGGTCCCATTTTCCCAGTCATCCATGAACTCTTTCTGTTGCTAATCTGCCTATCAAGTCCCTTTAGGCCTCATAACACAAGGCCTCAGGTGTGATACCTGTCCTCTTGCTGCTGTCTGCATTGTCTGTATCTGGAGGACTCTTCCTTTTTCTCCCCAGAGCTCTCAAAGTTTGTGGAACCGCCTGTCTGTGTTGCTGAATCTGTTGCCAGCATCTGGTGAGCTCCAGGATTCTGGTGAGTGGGGCCCCTAAGACTATTCTTCCTCCTTGGCCCCATCAAACCTAGTGGGGCCCAGTCCTGTAACTTAGCTTTGGGGATAAGGAGCATCTTCCTATCACATAGCAGTCAGCGTATGGTCCAGACCTTTCCAGTTTCCACACCACTGCTCTTAGTGAGCTGGTGGTCTGTGTGTGAGGAGGTGCACTCCCTGGGGAAGGAATGGAATGGGTAAGAACAGAGAGGAATCTGGAAGCCTGGGTTGTCACAGTCATCTCCATGCTGCTTGCAGGCATTGAGGACTAACATCCAGAGTTCATCCTCTGTTCATCCCCTTTACCAGCTTCCAAGTGGAAAACTCCTGCTGTTCTGCCTCCTGAGACTAGCCGAGAGCCTGCCGTTCTCTGGAGCCCTTCTCTTCTTTCCGTCAAGGGTCTTCCTGAGCTGACTGTCCTTGTTCTCCCTCCCTACTTTCTCCTCCAGTTTTCCAGCTTTGGTGTCAGTCCTTCCCCCTTCTAACCATCTGTCCTAGGCTAAGTGCTGTCTCAGCCTGGTAAATCCCTATAGGAGGTTTGTATAGGAGGGGTGGTCATTCCCTAGGGCACTGCTCTGATATTCTCCTTCTGCCTAGGCCTGGCTCTGTGTTCTGAAGTCCAAGGTCTCCTTGAAGGCTGCGAGCTGCCTGACCTCCCTGCTAGCCTGCTGCTCCCAGAGGACATGGCACTGCGTAACCTACCTCCTCTCCGGGCTGCTCATAGACGCTTTAACTTCGATGCAGATCGGCCCCTGCTCAGTGCTTTAGAGGAGGTAAGGGACTTGCTTCATGCCACAAGGGCCAGGATTTTGTCACACAGGGTAGCAAGGCAGGGATCCTCAAGGCTACAAGTTTATCTTTTCTATTCTCCTACTGAGGACGGAGCAAGTTAATTAGGACTTGGAATCTTCAGTCTCTCAGCCAGCCCAGAGTTGAGCATCAGTCTGACTAGCAGAGCCAGAAAGCACATACTTTGGTCAGCAGCTTTTTCCCTTGAGTCTCACCACATAGGCCATCTGGGGGCAGCAAAGGGAAGTCCGGCCTAGCAGGCAGGCTGCTGAGCTTTTTTGGCCCTCCTCCTGGCTGCTTTCTCCACAGCCAGAGATTCCTGGCTGTGCTTGGTTTTATATTTTAGGGTTCTGGGTCAGATTCATATCTGGCAGGGAAGAGGCAGGGTCTTACTGACCAGAAGAATTGAGAAGTGTGGTCCTAGCAGGTTTCTCTAGTTTTACACTTGAGAAGCTAAGAGCCTGAGGAGAGATGGTGTTAGAATCCAGGTCTCCTCACGCAGTGCCTTTTCTGTCTTGTTTGTTCGGTCTTCTTTTTGCAGTACTGGGTGTCAAACCCATGGCCCCATAGCTGCTGGGCAAGGGAGTGAGCCACACTCAGCACTCCTAGGAGTCTCTGCGCCCTGCTAGCCTCTTCCTTTTCTAGTTAGTGGTTAGGGGTCTGCACCCTTCCTCACGCTATAGACCATGTGCCTTTCCGAGGAGCTCTTCTGCTGGGAGGTGAACAGGGTGGCAGGAGAGAGAGAGCAAAGGCTGTTGAAGGGGCTGCCAAGAGCCCACTCAGATTGGCTGAGTCTCCGTTCTCCCCACAGTCGGTGGTGCGCATCTGCTATATCCGCAGCTTCGGGCATTTTGTTGCTCGCTTACAAGGCAGCATCCTGCAGTTCAATCCAGAGGTTGGCATCTTCGTCAGCATTGCTCAGTCTGAGCAGGAGAGCCTGCTGCAGCAGGCTCAGGCACAGTTCCGTATGGTAAGTCAGCCTTCCCTTCCCTGGAAATTCTTTCCATTGGGCTCAGCTGCACTGGTGACTCTCATTCAAAGAACTAGGGAGCCAGTTTGTAAACCCAGCAAGGCCTAAGAAGTGTGGCTCCTGACCTCTCCTCAGTAAATCTTGAGGCCATCTCTGTCACCACTGAGTCTGTGCAATAGACAGGTCACTGAACCTTGCTTGGCTAGCTTCCTATCATGTACAAGTGCAGGAGTACATAGAGTTAGCTCTGGGTAGGGGAGAGGATGGGATGATGGTGCCTGTCAGGAACCTTGCAGGCTGTCCTGGGGGAGGGACGATCAGCGGCTGTTTTCATGCTTTTCTTTCACCAGAGGTTAAGACTGGGGAGTGGAACAGAGTGTGGGGCTTAAACATGGAGGAACTTTCAGTCATGGTCTCATCCAAAGAGCAGGCAGTGTTCTGGGCTGCTCAGCACAAGCACTGAGAGTTCTCTGTCATGCTGGTCAATATTTTTGACACTGGGCTTAGGTAGTAAATGTGGCAATCTTTGACTTATCTGTCTGTGTTTGTGTGCGGCCCTGCATGGCTGTCCTTGCTGAGCCAGTTAGCACTAGTTCCTTTGTAGTTGGTGTCTGGCATGGGAGTCACGGCCCTCATGAGTCAGCCAGCCTCGGGGCTCTTCCTCCCAAGCCCATCCTCCCCAGTGCTTTTATCTTCTCCTAACCGTGAGCCAGCAGCTTCCAGATCTCTGAGGCCCATTGCTGTGAACATCCTGACAGGCATGACGGGAGGACATCTTCCCCAGAAGCTCCCTTCCTCCCTTGCCTTATGAACAAGCACATTTTGTTAAAAACAAAGCTTTTGTATTAAGCCTTTTATTGATATCCCGAACAGGAAGACATGAGAGTGGAACTAAAATAGTGATGGGGAAGTTACACAGCTTCAAAATAAAACTCTAGAATTTTTGCAGGCATTTTATCCAACAGCTCTCAAAGAGGTAGGGACAGGGGACAGTCAGTAGTACCCTCTCATGTGGAACTGGATGCTGCAGGCCACACTACTACTTGGCCTGCCTATTGTTCTGTTTTGCAAGTGCCCTGCCTTTCACCCACAGCCTCCCTGTGCCCATGTCCTCATTTTATGTCTGAGAAAACAAAAAGGTCCAAGGCACCAAGTCAGGTTGGGTCCAGAGCTCTGATGTCATGGGGAAACCCATAGTTCTTTGATTCGTCTCAGTTTTAGTTTTTTTTTTGTTTTTTTAAGCCATGTTAGGATTGCAGTCATATGCGCCCATGCCTGGCACCCAACCTGACCACTCATCCTGACTGTTCCATATCGTTTGGGGACTTAATTTCTGTGTAGTCCCTATGCTCACCAGGAGCTATTGTCCCACTGCTACTGTCTGCTAGACCTAGGAACTCTCTTGCAGGCCCTTCTGGGAAAGGTTTTCTCTCTGAGGCTTCTGGGCTAATGGTGCCCTAGCCTTCAGTTAACAGGGCTCTTCCCATCCTGCATTCAGGTGGATTCTACACACTTGCTCTGATTCCCGAGGGTAATCACACAGGGACTTTGATTCCCTTTCTGGATCTTGGAATCACAGTGACAATTTAGCATAAAAAATCAGGTTCATAGGCTCAATTTCTGCAGTGAAAAAGGGGACTATGTCCACTTTGCATTCCCCATTTCTGTCTCCTGGCTACCCTGTAAGGAGACATCAACTTTGCTATTCTGTTCCTTCCTTCCTTCCTCAATCAATGTCCTCTAAAGGGGCATGGTTGGCTTTTGAGGCAGGGCAGTTCTTAACTGGTCAGGAGTCTGCAGGGTAGGAGTGGGCCTTGCATAACGCTGGGATTATCATCAAACCAAGCCACTGGGACTGTAGAGTTGTCTGGTTTGGTCTCATTAAAATGGCGTCTGAAGAACTACTCGGCTCCCCTGAGAGCCTTCAGTGGTGCCAGTTACCTCACAGGACAGAGTGTGTGAAGGGCTTAGAACTTTATTTTGAAACTGAAAGAATTCCAGATAAGGTGAGGATGGGCATTGGGCGTTTAGGAAAGCAATTATGGCTGTGCTTAGAGAGCAGGGATGTATGGGGAGAGAGGCTTCGGGTAGAGCATCCGGAAAGGGTTGTTCTTAGGCTAAGCCTTCCTTCTGGGGGAAGGGAAGGATGTTAGTGTGTTGGTCAGAGGATTCACTTGATAAGGCTGACCTACTGATAACTTACATGCTGAGAGAGGGGAGACAAAAGCTCTCTGAGTATTCTCACTTTGATATTGGTGGTTCACTTAGCAAGCAAAGAAAGGCTAGGAGAAGGAAGGAGTGGATGGGGCTACTGGGCAGGCAGGTGCGTGTGTGGCCGGTGTGGACAGGCCTGCACATGGGAAACACTGGCAGGGCAGAAACAGCCCAGGGTGCATGTGCTTAGTATCTCCTGACAGGGACTGGCTAGGATGAACAGAGGGCAAGGTCTACATCACAACAGGAGTGTCTTTTTTTTTTTTGGTTCTTTTTTTTGGAGCTGGGGACCGAACCCAGGGCCTTGCGCTTCCTAGGCAAGCACCCTACCACTGAGCTAAATCCCCAGCCCCATACCAGGAATGCCCTACGATGGGCCGGCCATCACGGGGGTTGTCGACTGAATCAGAAAAGCTTCATTTCCATGCCTCCCTTCCTGCCTGTAGGAGTGCCAAGGGACTGCTCATGAACCATACCTAGTCTTCTGAGTCCAGAGGAGGGGTCACAGCCCTGCTTCTCATAACTGTGGTTTTCTTGTAGGCAGAGGAGGAAGCTCGGCGGAACAGGCTCATGAGAGACATGGCTCAGCTACGATTACAGGTGGGCAGTGTGCACAGCCTCCTGTCCTTGGTCTGGTTTTTGCTTAAGTCCATTCTCAGATACTGTCTGCTGTGTCTCCAGTCCACCCCTCAGAGCCCTTTCCTCACCTCCAGACTGTTTTCCCTTGTGCTCAGCATTCTGCTCTCCTTATCTCTTTACCCCAAGCTTTGTGTTCACCCACTTTCCCCACAGTCACTGTTGACAAGACTCCTGTCTGCATAGCAGTAGGAGGAGCTCTGTAAGAGCTACCATGGCGCTGGCTGCCCGGTGTCTTCTCAGCACAGACCACTGGGCTCTATGCAACTTCAACCACTCGGCCTTTTCTTACCAGCTCGAGGTCTCCCAACTGGAAGGGAGCCTGCAGCAGCCCAAAGCCCAGTCAGCCATGTCTCCCTACCTCATCCCTGACACCCAGGCCCTCTGCTACCACCTCCCTGTCATCCGTCAGCTCGCCACCAGCGGCCGCTTCATCATCATCATTCCAAGGACAGGTGAGCTTACAGGGAGGTTGGGTACAGAGAGCGCATATAGAAACCAAATAAGGGATTGAGAAACCCTTATCCGCTGTCCAGCACATATGTGCTTTTGGCCAAGTCCTGCCCCTGTGGACTGCAGGCTCAGCATAGGCATCTGTGTAAACGCTGCTGCAGAAGACATGGGAAATAGATGAGGAATGTAAGTGGGAAGTTCCTGGGAAGTTGCTAACCACATTGCTGTTTGGTAACACTTTCAAAGAGTTTATGGAACCTGTGGGCATCACCATCCTGCATACATCTACTGTACCGTGTAATTTCCTGCAGAGTGGTCTGTGGTCTGAACTTACTGTCTTGTCCTTACCTACTCCCACTCTGCCCACCAGTGATTGATGGTCTGGATTTGCTGAAGAAAGAACAGCCAGGGGCCCGGGACGGGATCCGGTACCTGGAGGCAGAGTTTAAAAAGGGAAACAGGTGAGAGTCTAGGTGTGGCTGGGACCTTGTGCAGCCTGCGTCCACCGTCTGTCTATGCTTGGGAGCTCTGCTCCCTGCCAGTGAGAGCCATGGCTCATCCCTGCTCACCTGACTCACACGCCACTTTGGAAGGTCTCAGCTGCATGAGGCAGGATCAGAACAGCTGAGGGCCCTAGGGAATCTGAGTTTCTGAGGCAGACTCTGCCCAGCACCTGCTGGGAGAAAGTAACAGTCGGGCCCAGCTCCTGGCCGGGGCTCCTTTGAAGGAGCTGTCATTCTTCAAGCAGAGACCAAGGATCTGGCTTCCTAAGGAGGGAAAAGCAGGAGCTCAGCCTAGGCCCCACCCTTCTTAGCCTTGGGACTGAGGGAGCAAGAAAAGAGAGAGCTCGCCTCCACCCTGCCTCTGGCCTACCTGGCCAGGAACCTACACAAGGCCTGCTTGTTTGGAGGTCACCTCCAGGAGCTACAGTTTGAAAGCATCTGCTTCTGCTGCTTTCTGACTCCTCCCCTGGGAAAAATCAGAAACTTGATGTTATCAGTAGAGAAAGCCAGCCCAGCGTCCAGGAAGCCACTTTAAAATGGCTCCAAACAGCCTGATGGGAGGGACACAGCTGCCCTGTCTCCCTGAGCTGACCTGCCCTGCTCAGCTATAATGGCCTGCTTTGTGTGAGGTGCCCTCCCCATCCCCTGTCCCACCTTGTAATCTCCTTTGCAGATACATTCGCTGCCAGAAGGAGGTGGGAAAGAGCTTTGAGCGGCATAAGCTGAAGCGGCAGGATGCAGATGCCTGGTAATGTCAGCCCTCCCCACCTAGAACCTGTCAGGAGCTGACCCTGTTAGCCCCACTGTGAACTCCCCTACTCTTGCAGTAGGATAGGTCAGCGTAGACTGCCAGCACCCTCTCATGAGTCCAAAGCTGCTTTAGCTCAGAGCCCTTCTCTCCCTTGAGCAGAGATGCGCAGGCTCGCAACCTTGCCCACACCCCTAGCACGTAAACCGAGGCCAGCTTCTGTGACCCACCGCCACCAGCTGCCTGTTTTCTCTTCCCGTCTCTAGCTTGCCCTGTCTCCTGGAGAGTCTTAGGTTCCAATTATGGAAAACCTGATCTTGTTACCTTTACCCCACATCCCCAGGACTCTCTATAAGATCCTGGACAGCTGCAGACAGCTAACCCTAGCCCAGGGGGCAGGGGAGGAGGACCCAAGTGGCATGGTGACCATTATCACAGGCCTTCATTTGGACAACCCCAGTGCACTCTCTGGGCCCATGCAGGTGAGTCCCAGGTGAGGTGGGGAGCATGGACATCTTCAGACCCTCAAGACAAGCTGTCTCTTTTCTGCCATTCTTTCCCAGCCCAGTATGTCAGGTTAGTTCCTCCCTCATAGCTCTTCTCTGTCATTCTACAGGCTGCCCTACAAGCTGCTGCCCATGCCAGTGTGGACGTCAAGAATGTTCTAGACTTCTACAGGCAGTGGAAGGAGATTGGTTGAGACTGTCCCCTAGGCCCTGCTGTGGGGCTGACTCCAGATTTCTCCTGTTCTCCCTGGCGACCAGGACTACCACCTGTAGTCACCCCACCACATGCAGACTCACTCGGGCAAACAGGAAGGAAGGCCGGCTGCACTGAGGCTGCAGGGAGGGCCCAGGAGCCAGTGGGGAGGATGGGGGCCCTGTTGCCAAGGAGAGATCAGGAAAGTGAGGGAAGTGCTTGGAGTAGGAGTGGCAGTGGATCCTGGCCAGCCTTCCACCTTAGCCCCTGCAGTCCCCAGGGGCAGGGGCAGGGGCAGGGGCAGGGGCAGGGGCAGGCTCAGGCATGGGTGTCTGTATTTCATTGGAGCAGTCCTGGACTTCTGAGAGGAAAGGATGACAGGAGGGTGGTGTCCTCACCCAACATACAGAGTGGGTGGAGCTGGGAGTTTGGACCCTAGCTCTCAGGGAAGAGTTGGGAGATACTGAGTGTCTGCATGGTTCTCTGCAGACCCCACCCATCCTCAAGGACCCCCTCTTCCTTGTCTCCCATGAGGAACAGGGCAGCTCTGGAGCCAGCTGTGGGGGCTCTTAGGGAAGCAGGGCCTGCACTCTCGGAGGCCCTACTTCCTCTCTGCTGCTGCTGGACTTCCAGGCCCACTTAGGGTGTGGGCGGGCGGGCTGGCTGGCTGTGTGCCAGCAGCCATCCCTTCCTCATCAGCTCAGTCATTGTGCTCTGTACTCTTGGCTGCTGTGCTGGGATAAGGGGTGCCAATGAGGGAGCGAAGGCCAAGGCCACCCCTCTCACCATCCAGGGAGGGCTGGAGGAAGGGTGGCAGAGAGGCAAGATCCCTGGAAGCTGCTTACTCAGGGCCCTCATCCATCCTGACTACCCTCCTTTTGCCTGTCCCCAGGACTAGAGCCCTGGTAGGCTGAGCACAGGCTGGCTCTTGGAGTGTCAGGTGACACAGGCGTAGAGATCATGAATAGCACCATGAGAGAGCTGTAGGGGAGGCTCTGGCCAGGGTGACCCGCCTCTACCCCTCAGGCTGGAAGCAGAGCATAGCTGGGGCTGGGTTCTTCTCTGCCTCCCCTCCTCTCCCCAACTGGCCTGGCCACTTTGGCTGTGCTTAGAGAAGCTGGCTTCCTGCCTTCCACTAAGAAAGAAGGTCTGGGAAAGCCAGGGGACAGTTGGGGTCACCACATTCCCAATTCTGGCAGACTTGAGATTCAAGCATCACTTAATAAAGACCCCCCTTCCCAAGTCCACTCTGTCTGCTGTGTCTTGTGTACAGGAGCTTTGCTAGGGGTGGATTCGATGTGATGGGCAAGTGCCACGCTGTTAGGGAACTAATGCACTTGCACACTTAGAAAGAAACGAGAGAGCCAACTGAGGCTGAGGCCCAGGAAGAGTCAGCCTTGATGGGGCTGGAGAGATGACTTAGTGGCTAAAAGCACTTGTTGCACTTGCAGAGGACAGATTTAAATTCCCAGCACCCACATGGTGGCTCACAGTCATCCTTAGTCCCATTTCTAGGGAATCTGGTTGCCATCCTCCACTTCTGACTTCCATTGGCACCAGACATATCCATGGTTCGGATTCATCCAGGCAAAACACAGGCAAACAGCATTGACATTGAATAGAAGATTTTACTAGCATTTTATGCTTATGCATGCCACAAACATTTTTATCCTTAAGTTCCTTTCAGGTCCTATCCCCAGGTTACACTTAATTTAAACAGAAACAAGACTAAGTCTGACCATTTAGACAGGAGATTACACAGCAAAGATAATACACATTGCCCAAATTGCACCCAAGTTTTTGGTTTGGTTTTTGTTGTTGAGTTTATTTGTTTTGGGTTTTGTTTTTTTCCAAACAGTTTCTTTGTAGCTGTTCTGGAATTCACTCTGTAGACCAAGCTGGCCTCAAACCCAAGAGATCTGCCTGTATCTGCCTCTTGAATGTGGAGATTAAAGGCATATGCCCCTGCCAGTGATCTTTTTTTGAATAGTTACTACCCAGGGTCTTGACTACCCCGAAGAATTATGTTTCTGCTGATAAAAGTACAGGGGACTTAATGGTAGACCCAAGCTTAATGATGCTTGTGACCCTACATTGCCCCTGAGATGCCTGTAAGAGGTTTGCCTTTGGTTGGCTGTAAGTCACTGTCTCTTTTGTTATGAGAATCAGAGCCTTGTCCATGTTGGTGAGTAAACATTTATATCCTCCCCTCCACTCAAAAAGGCTTGGTTAGAATACTATGGATCGGGCAGGAGAGATGGCTCAGTGGTTAAGAGCACTGACTGCTCTTCCAGAGGTCCTGAGTTCAATTCCCAGCATCCACATGGTGGCTCAAAACCATCTGTAATAAGATCCAATGCCCTCTTCTGGTGTGTCTGAAGACAGCTACAGTGTACTCATATATAATAAATAAATCCTTAAAAAAAAAAAAAAAGAAAGGGGGCTGGAGAGATGGCTCAGCGGTTAGGAGCACTGACTGCTCTTCCAGAGGTCCTGAGTTCAAATCCCAGCAACCACATGGTGGCTCACAACCATCTATAATGGAATCTGATGCCCTCTTCTGGTGTGTCTGAAGACAGCTACAGTGTACTCGTCATATACATAAAATAAATAAAATCTTTAAAAAAAAAAAAAAGAATACTATGGATCTTTCCGGTGTTTTGGAAGCAGTGCTTCCTTAGCTAAATTCTGCTCTTGTGATCTATTACAGTCTTTTCTAATTGGCTCTATCCAGTTTTTTCACATCACTACTACTGAACTGTTTAACCAGCACATGCAATTGAGTTCCAGGAAACTCAAGGAGGCTTCCGAACTGCTTCATAGCCATCCCAACCTTGGGCCTTGGTCGTTCCTTTCACCTCTCCAAGGTTGAGATCACAGGAAGCACCATACCT
Source organism: Rattus rattus (assembly GCF_011064425.1). Taxonomy (NCBI): domain Eukaryota; kingdom Metazoa; phylum Chordata; class Mammalia; order Rodentia; family Muridae; genus Rattus; species Rattus rattus. The sequence goes on along the minus strand of NC_046156.1, from coordinate 65,187,081 downwards.
GTTTTGCAGAAGTGTTTGATGAATCTACTGCCCGGGGTTGGTTTGTTGTTCCCAGCTAGGTGGTGTCCTCCAGAAGGAATAAGAAGTGAGCCTTGGGGGCTGGGGATTATTCCTACCCTCCTGGGTTGGCAACTCAGATTGGTGCATCCTTCCTTCCCAGGTGGGCCAACATTCACCAAGGGCAAAACGGATTGCTTTTGAGATTGCAGCTGCAATTGATTTTGGAGCTTCCTGCCTAGCAACTTCAGATCTTGGGAGACTTGGGCCAGGTGTCCTGGTCAAAGCAGATTAGATCCCAGTTTGGCCTCCTATCCTGATCTAGACAGCATAGTGAAGTGGGTCCAGACACACCCTGAAGGGCTGGCTGTGTGCAGGAGGCCAAGTGAGCTGCCTGCTAATGGGGCCGGGCCACCCTGTGCTGTCCCATGACAGGCAGACAAGGCTAAGATTGTTTCCCGGCTTCGCCCTGTCTCTCCATTCTGCCAGGCCTGGCCCACATCCTCAGCCACTTTCCCCCCTGTCAATCTGAGTGGCAGGAACCACTCTGCCTATGGAGTCCAGTCCGCCTGGCTGGGAGCTTGGTCAGTCTCTGGGTAATGCAGCTCACATCTGGGGAAATGGAAGTGAAGCATCTGCCCACCTTGCATTGCATTCCTCACTGAAGCAGAGATCTCCAGACCCTATTGCTGAGGGCAAAGAGACTCCTCTCCGGTTCATCTCGGCCTTTCCCGGGGCAGCTGGGCAGCAGTCAGCACTGGCACCTCCTATACCTCCTCTTCACTTGGGATGAAGGGTCTGGGGACCAGGTTTGTGTTGTTAAGCTGGGCAAGATCTCAGCACCCGTCTCAGGACATATTGATTGTGAAGCCCTCTAGATCCCCGAAAGTCCCCAGAATGGGCGGGTCTAGAGGCAGGAAGAGCGGGTGGAGTTGCTGACAAGTTTTAGTCTGAGACAGGAGAAAGGGTCCTATCGGTCCTGGTCAGTGGCCCTGCCCACTTCATTCGCCCCGCCCCACCGACGGTGCCAAGGAATGTGCTGGACCAGGCGGCTGAGAGGCGGGTGGGGCAGGCGGAGCCGAGGCCACCCGGACGCGGCAAACAGGTCTGGGCTGAGGGGCACGGGACCCAGGAGGGGCAGGGGCTCCGAGTACTCCCAAGGGCACAAGTGGTATCCTTCGAGAAGAGGAGGACACCCCCTAATTCCTTGCCTTTAAACAATTTCCTCGAGGGCACCAATTTTGTGTGTGGAAGTCTCGGTCCTCTAGGTGGGGCCTCCTAGAGTCAGGATTCTGGCCGGGGAGCAAATGGGGTTACTAACAAGAGGAAGCCTCGCTGCTGGGGAGCCCTTCACTGAAGACCCCCAGAGACTGAGGACCTCTGAATGGATACCTCAGGCTAGGGCCAGGAAGGGAAAGGGGCCACCTGTGTGGCTGACTCTAGTCTGAATCTGGTCATAGGAAATTGGATGGGTGCCAACCCCTGACCTTCTGTCTTCAGGTCAACGTGGAGGTACCGGGCCACCATGCTCAGTCTCAAGCTGCCTCAACTCCTTCGAGTCCATCAGGTCCCCCGGGTGAGGGGCCCCAACCCATCAACCTTGCCCCTCCTCAAAAAACTCACTGGGGCAGAGATTTTTCTCCTATTAGCTATTAGGGAAGTTCCTCCTGCAAGCTAACTTTCTTACCTTTCCATTTCAGTATAGAACCTGTGACCTCTACCCACATTCCTAAACGTCCCTCCACCCAGAATCCCCTTCTGCAGAACACCCTGTGTGTGTGTATTCCTCCATCCTATCTCAGTATTCTGGTTCTGTTGTTTGCCCCATGGGTTTGGAAGGCTGGTAAGAAAGGGGTTGGGTTGTGCTTGGCTTGGAACTGTGATCGCTCGTGCATCTTCTATCGTGTTTCCAAACACTTATTTGTTGTTGTTGTTGTTGTTTGGTTGTTTGTTTGTTTGTTTGTTTCGAGACAGGGTTTCTCTGTGTAGCACTGGCTGTCCTGGAACTTACTCTGTAGACCAGGTTGGCCTCGAACTCACAGAGACTCACCTGCCTCTGCCTCCCAAGTGCTGGGATTAAAGGCGTATACTAATACGCCTGGCTACCAGACACTTCATAGAGGGGAAAGGCCTGCATATCATGACTCCCCTGTTCCCCGCCACCCCTAGGTGTTTTGGGAAGAAGGCATCATGTCTGGCTACCGATGCCCCACAAGCTCTGCCTTAGACTGTGTCCTCAGCTCCTTCCAGATGACTAATGAGACGGTCAACATCTGGACTCACTTCCTGCCCACTTGGTGAGCCTTAGGTTCAGACGGCTGGCAGACGGGTGGGCAGGCACACTGCGGCCCAGCGCCTGAGCAGGTGTCTGGCGCAGGTACTTCCTGTGGCGCCTCCTGGCGTTGGGCAGCCCGGGCTTCCGCGCGGAGCCGTACCACCTACCGCTGCTGGTCTTCCTACTGCCCACCTGCCTCTATCCCTTTGCATCCTGCTGCGCGCACACCTTTAGCTCCATGTCGCCTCGCGCTCGTCACATCTGCTACTTCCTGGACTACGGGGCACTCAGCCTCTACAGCCTGGGTGAGCTGAGGGCAGTGGAGTGGGGGTGGAGTGCAGAGGGTGGAACCGCAAACCTCAGCTTGCACCTCGCCACAGGCTGCGCCTTCCCCTATGCTGCCTACTCCATGCCGGCCTCCTGGCTGCACAGCCGCCTACACCAGCTCTTCGTGCCCGCTGCTGCACTCAACTCCTTCCTGTGCACCGGCCTCTCCTGCTACTCTCGGTGGGTTCTGGGTACCCCCCAGTGTCGGAAAGGGTAGGCAAGGCTCACCCCATTGTTATTGAGCTACCCCAGTATCCTACCCAATACGAGGGAGGCCTTACTGTTGGCCAGTACACTAACCTTATGCTATGTCTTTATGGCCACTACACAGATGTGACACTTACACAGGGCAGGGATCCAGCGTCCTGAGGGCCTTTTTCTTTTTCCTTTTTATTACCCGTAAACGTATATTTATTATGTAGGTAGCATACCTGATGAGCTATCCCACCAGCCCCTATCCCTCCCACCCCACCCCATCCCCCCCTTTTTTTTTTTTTTTTTTTTTTTTAGTTTCTCTGTAGCACTGGAACTCTGTAGACCAGGCTGGCCTCAAGCCCAGAGATGCACGCCTGCCTCTGCCTCCCAAGTGCTGGGACTAAAGGAGAGCACAGACACACACATACACCACCATCTGGCTGAGACAGAGTCTTGACTCTGACCTTCCTGCCTCTACCTCCCAATGCTGGGGTCACAGGCGAGCCCCAGCACACCCGCCTCTGAGTGTAGCCTCTGAGGTCCTTCACCTCTTTTTGGTTCCCATAACTTCTTGACCTATACTCACCCAGGAGTGCAGACCAACCTGCTTTTCTTGCCTCCCAGGTTCCCAGAGCTAGAAAACCCCGGGCTCAGCAAGGTTCTCCGCACAGCCGCCTTTGCCTACCCCTTCCTGTTTGACAACCTCCCGCTGTTCTACAGGGTAAGGGTACCAGGGCTCTCCTCAGATCCTGCTCTACCTACCACCTTGACCTCATGGTGGCCCTCGGTCTCTAACCTCAGCTCTCTGCCTACCCTCTAGGCGCAGGCCCCTAGTGCCCACCCCCTCAGCATCCCTTCCCCCCACCGGATCCTAGATGTACCGGTACCCCTTGTTTCTTCTCCCAAAGACGCTCCGGGCCGCTCTCTTTTCTTTTACCAGCTGCGGCTGTGTTGGGGCAGGGCCCACAGCTGTGGGCGGGACGCACTGAGCTGCAGCCATGGTTACCACCTCCTCTGCGCTCTGCTCACAGGCTTCCTTTTTGCAGCCCGTCTACCAGAGCGCCTGGCGCCTGGGCGCTTCGACTATATTGGTGAGCACTGGCCTGGGAGAGAAGGGACACTGCTTCCTGACTGCAGAGTGAACCGGGAATGTGGGGTATCCTAGCCAGAGGGTGGATGATAGAGCCAAAGGGATATCCCAGCCTCCCAAGTCCCCAGGCTCAGCAATGACAGAATTTAAGGCCTTATGCAGCTCAGTCTAGAACCTATAGGAGGGGTCAGGTTTTCCCTTTCTCAGGCCCAAGGGACAGGTGACTGCCCTGGGTCACAAGTGAATCTGTTCAAAGGTGGGATGGGTCTTTACCTAACCAGTCGATCTGCCCTTCAGGCCACAGCCACCAGCTGTTCCACATCTGTGCAGTGCTGGGCACCCACTTCCAGCTGGAAGCTGTGCTGGCTGATATGGGGTCCCGCAGAGGCTGGCTGGCCATGCAGGAACCCACCTTGGGCCTGGAGGCCACCGTGGCCACCTTAAGCCTGGCAGTGATTGGGAACCTGCTCATCATCGCTGCTTTCACAGCCTCCTTGCTGCGGAGCCCTGGGGCCTGCCCCCTGCTGCAGGGTGGTCCCCTCGAAGAGGAACTCGAAGCCAAACAACAGTGAGGCCCGTTGCCATGGAGGGAGGCTGAGGCCAGACTTCATTACTGTGGAGGAGCCCTGACATGGGCCTGAGAAGGTGGAGGCTATTCTGATTCTGAAAGGGTAGCTGCAGAGAAGAGGCTCTCTGGGGACGGGTGGCAGGATAGAGGCCCCAAGAGACCAGTGGTGGAGGCCTGCGAGTGGACACAGGTACCAGGCGGGAGCGGAGTGGGAGGTGTAAGGCCTCTCACTGGGCTTCTACCCTGTTGCCCTGGAACCTGTTCACCTCAGGTCACCCTGAGAGCTTGTTCCATGAGGGCCACATACCCACCCTGCCCCAGGACCAGACTGCCACGTGTCAGCAACTCTGTCTACACATGAGCTGCCTGACCTGCTTACCACTGTGACCAGGCCTTTTCTGATTTGCATGCCTGGGTGTGTCTGTGTTGGCGGTGAGATAATGGATGTGGTGGGAATCACTGTGGGGAGGCGGGCTGTGGGACCTCTGGTGCGATCCATCACAGAGCAGTATAATAAAGACGCAAATGAACCGGACCGGGGCTGTCTGGGATTGAACGTGAAGCCTTCTCCAACCCCTACCACCGCCACAATGGACAGACTCGAGCCCAACCATTCCTCATCTGGACTTTATTTTGGAGCAGCTGTGCCGTCCATACTTTCGAGGCAGAGAGAGGGAACAGGGAGGGTCGAGTCCTGGAGAGTAGCCAAAGCTGAGGCTGCCGTTGGGCTCCAGGGCAACACATGCCCTAAACGGTGGTGCCATAGATGCGCTTGTAGGCGTCCTGGAAGCCAATGTGGTCCGCTAGCTCGTCACAATTGGGGTTGAGCTCACACACCTCCCTGTGAGGCTCCAGGGGATCTGGGTAGGGGGCTGGGGCTCTGAGAAGCATATAGTAGCATCAACCAATACGCAGTGGCATTAACCAACACGGGGTATACACACCCTCTTCCCACTGCACAAGAGGCTCCAGGGTCCTAGGCATGGGGATTGACCTGCACTGTACGGCCCTCGGCAGTTCATAGAGACCACCCAGCACAACTCCTCCCTACCAATATGGAAAGCAAAGGGCGCTGGCCCAGCGCCGCTTCCCCACTCACCCAAGCCCACTGTTGAGGTAGCGCCGGAGTCTATTCACTACCTTACTGCCCTCCTGCTTGGACATGAAGGCTGTGGAGCAGAGGCACAGGATCAGGTAATTCTGGGTTTGGGAGGGAAAGTGGGGACACCCAGACAGAAGGCAGGGGGTCTGGGGGCTTAGGGGACAGGGTGAGGGGCAAGGCTGAGGCTCTGCCAGGCTCCCTGTCAGTACCTTTGTCAGACTCAGAGTCGCTGGGCTTTGCACCTGTAAAGAAAACAGTGCAGTTAGTTCTCTTCCCTCCCTGCTGTCTGTCTCTCTGGTAGTTTGTCCCTTCCCATCTGCCATCCCAAAGCAGATCCCGAGACCTTCAGGAGGGTGGCTATCCAAAGAAATGAACCAGAAGGGCACATACCTGCCAGGTCAGAGAGGCAGAATGCAGTCAGGGCCAGCAGAGTGAGCAGAGAGAGGGTCCTCATGGTGTCTGCTAGGTCTGCACCGAGTTGCTGTGTGGGACTTGTCTGTTCTGCACCCTTCAGCCTCAGTACCTTTTATATCCGCTGCCTGAGCCCCTGATGTAAGCAGGAGGGGCAGGAGATGCTGCCAGGACTAATTGGGGGTCATGTGCGCAATAGGTCAAACCCAAAGGATGCTGTGGTTGGTGACTGCAGCTGCCGGGGCGAAGGCCTGGAAGGGGAGGGTAGGACACAATCAGAGGCTGCCGGGTCCTGACATGGCCCCAGACCTCTTCCCGGAGGGGCTGCTCCAGCACCCCTACTGTGTGCCATCTCTCTCAGCCTCAGCTGGAGCACTGGCTGGCCCTAGAGACGAGCTCCTTAGAGCAGACCCTAGAGAGGGTAGAGATCTAAAATCGGTTTGGGACAAACTGGGCTCCAACTCGCATAGCCTGTGATTTTCAGTGTCTGCCGTGAGAGCAGGAGCCAAACCCCAGGAAGGAGCGGTCAGTAATGTCCTCATTCACCCAGTGCAGGGCAGCTCCGCTCATCCAGTGGGGAGAAGGGTGGGGAAGTGTCCTGCTTAGTTTTCTGTCAACTTGAAAGAAGAAAGCCTCAATTGAGAAAATGCCTCCATAAGATCCGGTTGTAGGGCATTTCTTATTTAGTGGTTTTGATGGGGGAGAGCCCAACCCATTGTGAGTGGTGCCACCCCTGGGCCTTGGTCTTGAGTTCTACAAGACAGCAGGCTGAGCAAGCCATGATGAACAAGCCAGTAAGCTGCACTTCTCCATGGCTTCGAGCTTCTGCCTCCAGGTTCTAGCCCTGCTTGTGTCGGAGACACCCCACATGAAGCTCAAGATGCCTGGGACCCCTGATGACAAGGAAGAAAAACCTGCCGGGTTACCGTATTTCAGAGCAATGGCCATGGTCTCTTGGGGCCCAGTATGAGTACTGAGAGGCCCCAAGGCCTGCTTCTTGGGCCCAAACACCTTGGGATGTCCTTTTTGCAATTCTTAGTACTTGTCACTCTTTCTATTTACTGTTCCTTTTCTTTCTTCCTTCCTTGATTAAACTGGTATTTGGTGACCTGGCATGATCTAGTAGGAGCCCATTTGATATCCAGAAACTAAATGTTATCAATAATATTAAAGTAAAGGCTGTTCTTGAATTCAAGAGAAATGTGTGTTACAGTCACTCACTCTAGGTGGTAATGAAAGTAACATAGAGCCTCGGGCAGAGATGAGTAAATCTGCAGCTGTTCCCCCAGTCTGCATAATAATTCTGGATAATAAAAATAGGAGGGCTGGAGGGATGGCTCAGCGGTTAGAGCACTGACTGCTCTTCCAGAGGTCCTGAGTTCAATTCCCAGCAACCACATGGTGGCTCACAACCATCTGTAATGAGATCTGATGCCCTCTTCTGGTGTGTCTGAAGACAGCGACAGTGTACTCACATATAATAAATAAATAAATAAATAAATAAATAAATAAATAAATAAATAAATCTTAAAAAGAAAAGACTGGGGCTGAGTCAAGTCCAGGTGAGTACCCTGATTCTGAGTTGGGCTCCCATGCCAAAGAGAAAGCCAGCCTGTCAGTATTCTATCTTAAAGATTTATTTATTTGTTTTATGTAAGTATACTGTCACTCTCTTTAGACACCCAGAAGAGAGCATCAGATCCCATTACAGATGGTTGTGAGCCACCATGTGGATGCTGGGATTTGAACTCAGGACCTCTGGAAGAGCAGTTGGAGCTCTTAACTGCTGAGCCATCTCTCCGGCCCCAGTGTTGTATCTTAATTGTGTGTTTTATTATTCACCTACCAGGTATCCCTAGTCCTTGATGATCCCTGACTCTTGTCAAGGCTGGACCCCAGCATAGGTGGCAAGGGCTCTTGAACCTTTACCCACTCGGGGAGTTCCTCCGACCCCACCCCAGCCCGTCAAAGATTAAGGCTGGAAAGAAGAATGGGTAGTGCTTCCTTTTCCCCTGACTCATAATGGGCCAAAGTGAACCTTCTGAGTATAAAAAGGCATTAAAGAGCATTATTTTAAAAAGGGTATCCATTTTGAGCAACAACATTTGAATGAATTCATGCAGTTTGTTAAAAAGACTAGTCCTGGGCTGGAGAGATGGCTCAGTGGTTAAGAGCACCCGACTACTCTTCCAGAGGTCCTGAGTTCAAATCCCAGCAACCACATGGTGGCTCACAACCATCTGTAAAGAGATCCAATCCCCTCTTCTGGTGTCTGAAGACAGCTACAGTGTATTTATATATAATAAATGAATAAATTAAAAAAAAAAAGACTAGTCCTTGGGTTCCCAAGAAAGGTACTTTAGATGAGAAAGCCTGGAAAAAGGTAGGGAAAGACATAAAACTATGGATTCTTGAACATCCAGATGAGGAGGAAAATGCCCCAGAAAATGTGGTTAGCTACTGGTTTGTAGTTAAACGGGCTTTTAATCATGCAGAGGTCACTGACTTACCAAACCCACCTTCTGGTTCCACTGCTGGGAGTGCACACCTTTAATTTCAAAACCTAAGAAACACTTCATCCCTCTCCTGCAAAATAGTACATGGTGGAGTTGGTGGGTACATCCCCCGATTCTTCTGAAAATGAGGATAATGAACTCCTAGATCCAGAGGATGCCTATGATTTAGAGGAAGAAGCAGTTAAATATCATAATCCTGATCCCCCACCCCATGCTCTGTACAGACTTCCTAAGTCCTGATTGGCTGCTGCTGCCAGAGACGGGGAGGGGGATCCTCCTCTCCAGTGCTCTCCTATCCTATTGAGGGTAGAGAGCCTGAATGGGAGCCCATATCTTACCAGTTGATTAAGGAATTAAAGGAGGGAGTGTCTAAACTCGGGCCTACTGCTTCTCGTGTTTTATTTCTTGTGGAAAATTTAGCAGGTGCCCCATGCCTCCCTTTGATTGGCAAGATCCTGCCTTTCAGGAGGCCAATTTCTGTTGTGGAAAGCTGGATAAGAGGATGAAATTCAAGGGCTTCTGCAGTCTAAGGGGATAAAACCCCAAGAATGGGAGGATAAAGGCTTCCCGTCCTATAGAGGCCTGGGAAAATGGGCCACTTTGGATGCTCTGTTGGCTGTACCAGCTCCTGTTCTTAAAGAGGTTACTGCTAGTGCTGTCGGAGCTCGGAGAGCTCTGCCTACTGGGGATACTAAAATTGTTCCCCGGGCTGAGGTTAAGCAGAGAAGTGAGGAGCCGTATGCAGAGTCTGTGGCAGACTGATGGAAGTGGTAGGAAAGGCTATCCCTGAGGGACCTGCAGCTGACATAGTAATTAAACAATGGCCTATGAAAATGCTAATAACAATTATCAGGCTCTACTGAAAGGCAGAAGAAAACGATCCACTCTTGGACATTTTTTTTTTTTTCTTTTTTTTTTGGAGCTGGGGACCGAACTCAGGGCCTTGCGCTTGCTAGGCAAGCGGCTTTACCACTGAGCTAAATCCCCAACCCCTCACTCTTGGACATTTTATTTGCTATTGTGTTGAATTTTCCCATGGTGGTACAGGGTCTGGCATTTGCTGCTGCAACAAGGGAATGGCCCCAAGACAGCCTCTCTTTAATAAACAAAAAAGGGGAAGTCCTGGTTCTTAGGTGTGTTTTTCTTGTGATCAGTAGGGGCATTTTGGATGAGACCATCCTCTTAAAGGTGAAAGTCAGTTTCCTGCTCCTACAAAGCTGTCTCCAATGCCATCAGGAACTGTTCCTACTACTCTTTGTCCTGATTGCCAAAAAGGATTTCATTGGCAGCACAACTGCAGGTCGAGTTTTCATAGAGATGGACAGCCTCTGACAGCCCTTCAGCAGGGAAACCGATGGCAGGCCCAGTCCCAGGCCCCTCAAACAATAAGAACCTTGTGCCTCACAACCATCTGTAATGGGATCCGATGCCCTCTTCTAGTGTGCATGAAGACAGTGACAGTGTACTCAAACACATGAAATAAATAAATCTTAAAAAAAAAAAAAAAAAAAAAAAGGACCTTGTGCCCCAACAATCTGTTTCACCAGACAGGCGAATAGTTGACACCTTGTTCCATGCTACCCCAGGGAGTGCAGGATTGGACCTCGGTGCCACCTCTGATTAGATATTAACTAAGGACTCCCACCTACATTAATACTTACGGGAGCCTATGGATCCTTGCCATCTGACTCTATGGGTCTTACTTTGGGTCAGAGTTCAACATCTCTTCAGGGGATTCCTGTGATTCCTGGGGTTATTGATGCTGACTACACTCGGGGATTCAGGTTATGATAGCCTCCGCTTGTCACACCTTACAGATTCATCCAGGACAAAGAACTGCTTAGTTGCTTCTCCTCCCCTTGATTAGGAAAGGAACTTCTATTACTGCCCTAGAAAGATGTGCCTTTGGGTCTAGTAATATGGTATTTTGGGCACAAGAAATTACTAAGACAAGACCAGTTAAAACTTTATTGGTACGGGGGAGCACTAGATTATATAAAGGGATTGCTAGATACAGGAGCGGATGTCTCATGTATTTCAGGAAAGGATTGGCCCAGTGCCTGGCCAGCTGAGATAACTGCATCCAACCTAGCTGGAGTGGGCATGGCCTCTAGTGTGGTTGGGAGTTCAGAGATCCTTCACTGGAAGGATGTGAACATGCAGGAATCTTCCAGACTTTTATCATCCTTTCACTGCCCTTTGTACTCTGGGGAAGAGACATGCTGGATCAGATGGGTGACTTTTTGATTTCCTCCAAGGATCCAGTACTGTTGCAAATGCGAAAAATGGGTTTTGAACCTGGAAAAAGGGTCTAGGAAAAAATTTGCAGGGACAGGTTCAGCCAGTACTGCCCAGACAGAAACAGAATAGACTTAGGGTCCTCCTCCTCCTTCTTTTTTAGGGGTCGCCGACGTTACAGCTGATAAAAATCCTGGCTTTATGATCAGCCAGTCTGTGTTGATCAGAGGCCCCTTTATGGAGAACATATCCAGGTTGCCTATGAATTAGTGAACAACATTTACAGCAGTGACACATACAGTAATCAACTAGTCCATGGGGTACTCAAAATAAATTAAAAAATGGAGATTGTTACAAGACTTAAGAAAGATGAATTAGACTGTGGAGGCCAAGGGGCATTGCAGCCTGGTCTTTCATCCTTAGTGGCATTTCTTTAGGATGTCCCCTTTTTGTTATTGATTTACAAGGTTGTCTTTTTACTATTGTTCTTCACCCTGGCGATAGGAAACATTTTGCTTTCAGTTTGCCTTCAATAAACTTACAAAGACCTTACAAAAGATATCATTGGAAGGTGTTGCCCCAGGGAATGAAGAATAGCCCCGCTTTGTGTCAAAACTTTGTGGCCATGGCATTACAGCCAATTCGGAGAGGGTTTCCAGAAGTGATGTTATATTATTATATGGATGATATTCTTTTGGCTCATCCAGATTTGCAGATACTCAAGACAGCTCTTTCTAGATTGATTAAAGAACTGGCATATTATGGATTGAAAATAGTTCCTGACGGGCTGGAGAGATGGCTCAGTGGTTAAGAGCACTGGCTGCTCTTCCAGAGATCCTGAGTTCAATTCCCAGCAACCACATGGTGGCTCACAACCATCTGTAATGGGATCTGATGCCCTCTTCTGGTGTGTCTGAAGACAGTGACAATGTACTCACATAAAATAATCTTTTTTTTTTTTTAAAGATTTTATTTACTTATTATATGTATGTATGTGAGTACACTGTAGCTGTCTTCAGACACACCAGAAGAGAGCATCAGATCCCATTACAGATGGTTGTGAGCCACCATGTGGGTGCTAAGAATTAACTCAGGACCTCTGGAAGAGCAGTCAGTGCTCTTAACCACTGAGCCATCTCTCCAGCCCCACATAAAATAATCTTAAAAGAAAAGAAAGAAAGAAAATAGCTCCCAACAAGAACAGGAAGACCTTCCTTTCAATTATTTAGGCCGAAAAATAAAGACTGCTCAGATTTACTATGAAAAGATCGTTCTGGATACTTTTCATTTAAATACTTAAGTGATTTTCAAAAATTACTTGGTGAAATAAAGTGTGTGAAGCCTTATTTGAAGTTACCCACAGCCCCTGCCCTGCCTGCTATTCTTCAGACTGGGTTTCAGTGCATTTCAGCCCTCACATTATAGAAACCTACTTCCATTGCAGCCTGATCTTTATCGACTAGCTCTGTAACCTTGACTAGGCCTCGAATAATCCAAAGATTACTTCTGCTCATGTCACTGCCTGTGTAGATGCCCCACATCCAATTCTTTCCACTGGTGCCACGGGCACTTTGGAGTTTGCAGGGGATTCTCAAGGGGCTTTTCATGTTTCATGTATCAGTTGTGTTTTATCCAATTGTCTAGCTTTTATAAAACATAATGCCTGTGTCATTTTGTGCCAACCATCATATGTGTTGCTATCTGTTCACGTTAATGGCACCTGATTTTCAAATCCTCCCTTATGTTAGGCCCCAGTCGATTTGTAGCTGCTTTGATTTTAGGCATTCCTGCCCTGGTTGATATTGTGACTTCTTTTGCTCTTTCTACTGTTTCTCTTGTACGAGTTTCTCATACTGTTCCTCATGTGGATCAGCTATCAAAAATGTTAGTTTGGCTCTGACGTTCCAGGAGCAGACAGATAGGAGAGTTCAGAACAGGTCAAATGCATGAGAGGAAGCAGTCCTGTTTATGGGTAATAAAATTCAGAACATTAACATTCTACTGTCTGTACAATGCCTCATTTAAATGGGTTTGTGGAACTCCCCTTCCTTACAATGCCAGGGAGCAGGCCTGGGATACAGTACAACATCATATACAGGGGGTCCAGAGTAACACAGGCCTGGGTTGGAACATTAACCAGTTGCATGGAAGAACTGCTGATGTTAGCAGCTCCCATATTGGCTCCTCCTCCCTGGAAGAAGTGGCCGTGGTCTTTGCCTCTTCTGTACATGAATATGTTGGCAACGTCAACCTTGGCTCCTTCATAATTAATGTTACCATGGTTGGAGGTTTATTCATTCTTCTCCTTATTTTTCTTCCAGTCATTATCTCATTGACTCATCTCATTGTTTCTTTTCTCACCGTTGAAGTCTGAGCCTTGCAGCTTAAACAAAATGGGGGAAAAGCTTGAGTTCCTGTCCTGACTTCCTTTGATGATCAGTGATATGCAAGTGTGAGCCAAATGGATGAATGAATGAATCAATCAATCAATCCATCTATCCATCCTTTCCTCCAGTTGCTTTGGCAATGGTGTATATCATAGCAATAGTAACCCAAACTAGGACAGGTAGCATGAGACCAAGAGCGGAAAGCTCACAGTCCTGGGGCTGACAAAGGACAGTATTCAGCTCTGAGGCAGTGCCTGAGGAGGTCAGGGAGGTGCACAGGGCTGGGGTATAAGGCCAGGTTTTGACCCTGTGGTTTTGATACTGCCAGGGCCGCCTCCTAGTGTCAGCCTTAGGGATTCCCAGCTGCCTGGCTGGGTAACAGAAAGGCCTGTCTACACAGCGACAGAGCACCTTAGCCTATCCCAGTCTCCTGTCTGAGAGCTACCACATCTCCTAGCCTGAGTTGGGGTGGGAGGTCAGAAGGTGATCTAGTATTGTGACCTGTCTGACATTTTTTTTTTTGTTTTTTGGGGGGGAAATGATCTCATGATACAGATCAGGGTAGCCTCAAACGCAAGAGATCTGCTGGCCCTGACCTCCAGAATGCTGGGACTGGAGACATGTTCCACTATGCCTACCCCTGAACTGTCTTTGGTAACTCACCCGCCAACCTGAACTAAAATGACACAGGCCAGGTAGGCAGAAAGCAGAGCACCCAGAGGTATAAATCCTGTACCTTTCTGAAGAGCAGCTAGAAGGGCCCAGCTGTTTATGGAGACAGGTAGAGGAGACCACTATGGTGCTTTTTCTGTCCTTAGAGTTTCACAGAGAGATCTAACCAAGCAGCCCCTGGTTGAGGTGAGGCTCTCAGCAGGAGAGAGGAACATCTGCCCCACCCTAGGAAGGACTGGCCCTTCTATTGGTGGGCCTGGGGTAAGAGTGGGGTGGGAGAGACAAGGTAAAGTCCTTGTACTCAGCTACCTGCAGGTCTCATCACTTTTCTGTGCCCTAGAGAGCAGCACAGGCAGCACCGGCTATGGTGACAGCTCACCCTGACCTCAGAGAGCCCTGGGTCCTGCTGTCCTCAGCACAGGGTGATATCAGAATAACCCACTCTTGGCTGCAGGCTTCCAGAGCCCTCAGACAGAGTTCAGGAGCCCAGAAGTGGTCCTGACCCCAGACGCCTGGCAAGGAAGCATCCTCACAGATTACAGTGTGGTAGAGGAAGTTTATTTACGGATGTGGGGAGAACATGGCAAGGGCCCTTGGGCTAGCCAGCAAGGCAGCAATCAGCCGGGGAGAACATGGCAAGGGACCGTGAGCTGGTCAACAAGGCGGCAATCAGTGAAGACTGAAACACTACCCAAATCCAGTCCAGGGAGGGCTGGGGAATCAGGAAGGCATGGGGCAGTGCTGGCTGCAACTCCAGGAGACAAAGCCTGGTGTCTGATGCCCAGGGTGGGAGTCCCAGTCTTGCAGGCAGAAGATGGCGGCAGGAAGCTGAAGGTAGTCTGACCCTCCCAGAACCTGAGCAGTAGAGGGGGCTTCATCACTACCTGGAAACTGGCTCCACAAGTGCTCTACAGGGCTGCGACTGCTCTCAGCTCTGGGGCCCCGTGGCTTCTCACTCGGGCGCCCTCAGCACCGACAACAGCTCCCTCTGCTCTCTGTGTAGAGCCTGGAACCAAAGGAAGAGAACAGCCGTGTGGGGTGAGACAAGTACCCTGTGTGCCAGGCCCTCCTCCAGCCCAGGCCCCCCTAGAACAATGTGGATGTTCTGTGGCTCATGTCACGGGTCTCGCCAGGATGTGCTAGGCCCTGACCGTCCATAGGTATTTATGGCAGTGTGGATGCCCTAGCCACCTCTCCTGGGCCTCTCCACATTCAACCATAACTCCCAAAAGTGGCTCCAGAGCCTTTGTCCTCACTGGAGAAATTTAGTCCTCCTAGTGCTCAAATTCCAACCCAGGGCCTAGGCATGCTGAGTAAATGCTCACGCAGTCACTGGGAACTGAGACAGTGAAAAGGGCTCTGAGGTTCCCACACCAAACTGGAGCAGCTCGCAGGTCGGGGGACCACAGTTAGGACAATTTATTATCCAGGGAGGTGGGGTGCTAAGGAGCCTCATGAGGATGGGATGGGGGGGGGCGCTCCAAGGCCCTAAGCACCAGCACTGGGAGACTGGAGGGCACGGGACAGGTCTTCCACCTGTGCCACCTCTCTGAGGCCAGGGCAGGCTGCAGCTCACTGGTCACAGGAAGAGAAAGCCAGAAGGAACCACGATTCTCAGAAGCAGGATGATGTATGTCTTAGAAAGTGACTGTCCACTGTGCACTGTACTAGACACAGACTGGGGACCTATGACAGATGAAGAGGACCTGGTAGTAATGCTGTCACTTGGACCCCTCTGAGACTCTTAGAACTGCATCTGGAGCCACTAAGGAGCCATCTCACCACCCCAGTCACACCTGCCACCTGCACCACCCAGCTCCACTGCCTTAAAAGTCCCTTGGGACCAACTTCAGAAGTCAGCTTTTCCCAAGGGACACATGCTTGCTACCACCTGTTTCCATGTGCCAGAGGCCAGAAGAAGATGACAGACCCCTTGGAACTGGAGTTATGAGAGTTGTGAGCCATCGTATGAGGGCTAGGAATTAACCCATGTCCTAGAGAACACCTCTTAACCGCTGGAGTCGTTCTGATGCACGCAGGGTGGGCTCCACTTGGACAGAGGCCCAGGTTCCTATCCTTTCTGGCCATGCTCACTTAGCAGCTGCACAGGAACATGCGCTGTGACTGGACCTCAGCACAAGCACTGAGGAGCCAACCTCACACAGCCCAGCACAGCCCACTCCCAATGGGATCCCTCAGGCTGGGAGAGAGAGGAAGCCACCAACCCCGGGGGGCTGAGACAAGAGGAAATCAGCTGATCCAAACACTTGCCTGCCATGTTTGCTGGACGGCCTGAACCTGCTGCTGTAGCTCCTCCACCTGCCGGCGTCCGGCCAGCACAGCCTCAGCCAGTTCCTGGTTCTTGGCTTCCTGTTTCCGCACTTGACGGCACAGGGTATCCTGCTGCTTCAAGAAGTAGGGTGCCATGACACTGCACAGGTCTTTCTCTGGGATTCCACTAGGTCGCCTGGGGGCAGGGCACATGGGTCACAGGGACGGGGGAGGAATCTAAGCACACAGAAGGCTTCTATCTCCAAACCCCGTCAGCAGCTGTCCTGCTTCAAGTCTTGTGCTAGGCTAGGACTCTACTGGGATCCCTTCACCTCCTAGACCTGCTCCTGATGGAACTCTGGCTCCCTGTCCCTCGGCCTCCCTGCCCTAAAGGCATCCTCCAGGTCTCCCCTACAGCCTGCTGCTCTACACTCACTCACGCCCAGCCCTCCAGAACTCTCTCAAACTTGCCTCTGTCCTTATGGCCACGTGTTCAGGCTGGTACACTACCCCAACAGACTATGAGTTAGGGAGATCAAGGTGGAGGCAAACACCAGATTGGTAGCGCCTCAGAGATACTCAAACTCTCAGAGAACCTGTAAGAGCTAGTAGGTGTATTGAGAGTTTTGATCTCTTTAAAAACACACAAGTATTATAAAAATATGTTTTTGTTTAATCCCAGGTGTGGGATATAGGGCTGTGTCGTGCTCTGGCAGGGGTGTGGTCTTGCCAACTGGTAAGCCTGCAAGTTTCTGTGTGTGACATTTGGAATTCTGGGGACTTTTCAGAGGATACACAAGTGCTAGAGCCCCAAGAGTAGGGTTGCTCTCATGGCTGGGTAGCCCAGTGGTGCTTGGGTACTGCTGGCTGTTGTTGATCGTGGTTTGCCAAGCAGTCTCGTACAAAGAGACGGAAAAGAAGAATTTAGATATCCCGCCAGTGAAGATCAAACTTGCCCCAAGGAACCTGACGTTCCTACTCAGCAGGAAGTAGTCTAATGACAGCATCGCCCCCTTGCCCTCTCTTCTCTCCTACCTAGTGCCAGGGGCTGAAGGCGAAGAAGTAGAGGAGTGGAAGAAAGAAAAACCCACAGAGCAGTCCTAAGTCCAGTTACCTAAGTCCAGTGAACGGATGTGTTAAGGCACTGGTTAACAAGCAAGCGCTGTTCTGTTTTATAAATTCCTGTTCAGTTATAAAACTTCAGCTCCCCTCTGACCCCTACACATTTCCTGTGGCATACACCCCCCAAGAATTAATAAATGTCATGTTAAAATGTGAAAGGTATCCTTAGCAGAGAGGATCCTGAGCTTGGCTGCTGTTCTGGCTACTTGGGCGTTCTCAGAGGACCCTCAAACACGCATTCACTTGGTACTTTACCTGCAAAGAGCTACCTACTTGGATAGTGGTCCCTCTGCTGATAGCAGCACAGAGCCATGGACTCTCTAGTCCCAGGCCACCTCTGGTCCCCAGCCTCTCCACTTGCCTTAAGCTGCAGCCTGTAGGGTCCAGCCTGAGACACAGCTTTACCATTATTTATTAGTTGTTTGTTGTTTCTCTGTGTAGCCCTGGATGTCCTGGAACTTACTTTGCAGGCCAGGCTGCCCTCAAACTCACAAAGATCTGTCAGCCTCTGCCTCCTGAGTGCTGGGATTAAAGGTGTGTGCGAAGACAAGAATGAAAAAGATCTCCAGGCTGGGCCTGGTGGTCCATAGAACTCCACAGTACCTGAGAGACTCTGGCAGAAGGGTGAGGGTCACAGCCTACAGATCAGGCCTACTGGTTGGTGTGCACTTTGATCCCAGGCAGATCTTTGTGATTTCTCTCTTTCTTTCTTTCTTTTTTTTTTTTCTTTTCTTTTTTTTCGGAACTGGGGACCGAACCCAGGGCCTTGCGCTTGCTAGGCAAGCGCTCTACCACTGAGCCAAATCCCCAACCCGATGTGATTTCTTGTCTACACAGTAAGTTCCAGGCTAGCCAGGCCTGCATAATAAGGCCATAAAAAGCCCAAACCAACAATAGAAAACTTCATAGGGGATGGCTGGAGAGATGGCTCTGAGATTAAGAGCACTGGCTACTCTTTCAGAATTTGATTCTCACACCCACAGGAGGCTTACAACTGTTGGTAATGTCAGTTCCAACTCTGCTGCCCTCTTCTGATATACTAAGCAAGAAAGTGGTGCAGACACAAGTGTAGACAGAACCTTCATATATGGAAAAGAGATCAGTCACAGTCAATCTGACCTAGTGAGTTCAAGGCCAGCTGAGTGAACTTTAAAAGTAACATTTATTAGCCAGGAGGTGGTGGCCCACACCTTTAGTCCCAGGACTTGGGAGATAGAGAAAAGGCAGGAGGATCGACATGAGTTGAAAGCCAAGTTTGTCTACAGAATGAGTTCCAAGACAGAAAAATACACAGAAAAATCCTGTCTCAAAAAACAAAAATAAATAAATAATAAATTTTATTTTATGTGTATAGTGTTTTGCCTGTGTGTATGTATACCATGAGTGCCGGTGGAACCAGAAGAGGGCTCTGGATTCCCTAAATTGGAGTTAAGAATGGTTATAAACAGCCACAGGGGTGCTAGGAACCAAATTCTGGTTTGGAAGAATAGCAGCCAATATTGTAGAGCACTGAGCTATCTGTACAGGTAACGGAGGGAACTCAGTGAGACTCTGTATCAAAATCAAATGTAGAAAGAGGGCTGAGGCTATAGGTTAGCAGTAGAATCCTGCCTAGCGTGCCCAAGGCCCTGTGTTCAGCACCCAATACTACAGAAGAAAGAGATATGGCAACTCTGACCGGGAAGCTGCCAGGTATGGGCAGGACACAGAAAAGTCCTAGCTCCTGGAGCCTAGGCCACTCTGGTCACAATGGCCTCCTGCCCTCTACTCCTCACCTTGGTCACCAGATAGATGGCCATGTTGTCCAGACAGCAGCTGCAGAGGGCTGCCTGTTCATTACTGAATCTCTGGCCTCTACAACCACACTGAGTGGACAATACAGACTTCCTAACTATTTGTTGAATAAACAAAGCCATGTGTCTGGTCGTCTAATCTGTCCATGAAGCCAAACCTCACTATCTGGCCCCATCCCCCAGCCCTCCCTTCTGTTCCTAAGGCCTCAGGGGTCCCAGGAAGGCCTCAAACAGTTCCCTTCCAGAGGCCAGGAGCCCAGGAACTCAGATATGGGTT
The DNA here is from genome assembly GCF_011064425.1 of Rattus rattus. Classification (NCBI taxonomy): domain Eukaryota; kingdom Metazoa; phylum Chordata; class Mammalia; order Rodentia; family Muridae; genus Rattus; species Rattus rattus. Next base: position 65,167,840 of record NC_046156.1, on the reverse strand, counting down.
ATCAGATATGGGATCCTCAAAGTTGATAAACCCTCTCCCCATTTGTTCTCACCAGGCTGTCTCTCCGTGATCTTTGCCTTCTTCTATTATCTTATCCAGGGAGTTCAGGACAGCTTCTAGGTTCCCCTCCTCTTTGATTTCTGAGATTTCCTCCTGAGCAGAGAGGAAGAAAGACCTCATGCATGCCTCAGTGGAACAGCACTTAGAAGAGTTACACTGATTTTGATCGCCCTCCTTAATAGTCCAATTTCTCTACACTGTTGTTTTTTTAAAGGTTTATTTATTAATTTTATGTATATGAGTACACTGTCCCTGTCCTCAGACACACCAGAAGAGGGCATCAGATCTCATTACAGATGGTTGTGAGCCACCATGTGGTTGCTGGGATTTGAACTCAGGACCTCTAGAAGAGCAGTCAGTGCTCTTAACCGCTGAGCCATCTCCCCAGCCCGTCAGTGTCTGGTTTTGAGAACTAAGAATAAAATCTAAAATAGCAAGCACTTATTAAACCAGTTTAATATATTATTCCCAGTTTATTCCTCAGATTCTTAAAGGTCTCTTCAGAAGCTGGGGGGCGAGGGTGAGTAGTGCCTGTGTTGCCCTGGTTGAGCACACGCTGCCTTGGCTGCAGACACCTTATAAACACACATCACAGGACAACGAGAGCAGGGGCACTGAAGGTCTGCACTGTGTGGAGGGCAGGGCTGCCTGGTGTTACAGCTACTGCACTGGATGGTAGTTCCGGGAGCTGAGCACACAGAGACAGCTCGTCGACTGCCATCTTTAAGGACCTGAAGGTAGAGCAAAACCTAATGAAAATGGCCTCTGGCCACTGTGCCACTCACACGGATAGACGTCTGCAACTGAGCCACAAACTTGTCATAGATCCACCGCGTCGCCTCAGGGTTCAACTGGTGCAAGTGTTTGTAACAGCTGGCGAACCTCTCATAGCTGTCAGGTAGGAGACAAGCAAAGTTGGGTGATCAGCACCCAGCCAGTCACCTCTGTGTTTTTTTTTTTTTTTTTTTTTTGTTGTTGTTGTTTTTTGTTGTTGTTGTTGTTTTTTCTCTTTTTTCTTTTTTTTCGGAGCTGGGGACCGAACCCAGGGCCTTGCGCTTGCTAGGCAAGTGCTCTACCGCTGAGCTAAATCCCCAACCCCCACCTCTGTGTTTTAACACAAGACTCAGTTTTGTCAACTGAGACCCAGGTAATGGCTGCGATGCAGATCTGTCAAGTGACAGGTAGGCCACTTCTACTCCCACCTAGGGCTCTAGCAGTATTTACAAATAGGTTATGGGGCTGGAGGTGTAGTTCAGTTGGTAGACTGTTTGCCTATAACATGCATGAAGCTGCTGTTTGATTCCCAGTAGTTGGGATCAGGAGTTCAAGGTCACTCTCAGCTACATAGTAAGTCCAAGACCAGCCTAAATTACAGGAGACTCTGTTGGAATAAACACAATAAAAATAAAAGCAGGTCATTGTGGTGGCTTGAATGATGTCTTTGTTAGTGTTTTACTGCTGTGAAGAGACACCATGACCAAAACAAGTCTTATAAAAGAAAGTATTTAATTTGAGGCTCATGGTTCCAGTGGGTAGTATAGAGTCTATGAGCATCATTGTGGGAAGTAGATGGGCATGGCACTGAGACAGTAGCTGAGAGCTTTACATCCTGATCCAAAGGCAAGGGTGGGGGGGACGGACTTGGTGTGGGCTTTTGAAATCTCAAAGCCCAGTCCCAGTGACACACCTCCTCCAACAAGGTTACACCCCTAATCCTTTCCAAACAGTTCCACTAACTGGGGACCAAGCAGTCAAACATACAAGTCCATGGAGGCCACTCTTATTCAAATCACCACCATGAGAATGGCCCCCATAGACTCCTATGTTTGGATACTTGGTCCCGAGTTTGTGCAGCTGTTTGAAGGTTAGGTCTGGCCTTGTTGGAGGAGGTGTGTCACTGGGATGGGCTCCGAGGTTTTAGAAGCTACACCATCATTGCCAGTGTCTGTCTCCTCGCTTCTGTGTGTGGATTAGAAGTAAGCTCTCAGCTACAGCTGCAGCAACATGCCTGACTGCTTGCTGCCACACTCCCTGCCATGGCCGTGGACTCTAACCTAAAGGAAGTTCTTTCTTTTATCAGTTCTTTGGCCATGATGCTTTGTCACAGCAACAGGAAAGTAACTAAGATGTCATTCAAACCACCACAATGACCTGATTTTATTAGTTTTATTGTTTGTTGATTTCAACAGGGTCTTGTGTAGTTTCGGCTGGCCCTCCTCCTGCCTATATGTCTCTGTGGGTCTGGTTTACCTCACTCAGGACCTTATCTCTTTTTTGTGGGGACAAATCCTACAAGCCAGACCCCACTCCCCACTGCTGAATTGTTTCTTTTTATGGAGTTGTAACCTAAGTGCCTGCCTTCCAAAGGGAAGAAACCTCTCAGCTCTGAGAAGCCGCTGACTGTTGTAGACCCTTGCAGCAGTGGGGGCTATCTGGGGAGGTTTCTCTTTGAGGCAGGGACTTAACATTACAGAGGTCCCTAGGGCAATCTGGGTGGTAAAGATACTGCTGTCCCACTTGACAAAAGTGGTCACCAAGACCACTCAGCCAGTGAACCATGAAGGCAGGACCTGCACCCAGGCAGTGTCCCTATGAGCCAGCGTACTTTCTCAGTGCACAGCTGGCTGGTCTCAAACAAACTGAGGTCAGGGCCAAAGTCTGCTCTGTCCTGAGGAGAAGGAAGCACAGACAGAAGGGCCATGAGGCTGAGGCAGCTAGGAGTGGAGCAGGGCTGTAGCCCGCAGCCCAGGCCATGCCTCCATCCTGGCTGCCCACTGTGCTTAGAGTCCATACTGCTTGTTCCCAAGACTGCTGTTGGCATCGAGGTTCCAGCATCTCTTTCCACAAGGATATTACATTGTTTATAAGAAAGTATAATTTTATGTCTGGCCAACACACCGCCATGGGCGCTTTCTAAAACATCACTTTCCTTCCCTGAGTGTAGTTTTCAAGAAATCCACAAGGCATCCGGGCCATTCCCACACTGGCACCGGCTGACTTAAATATCCAAGACAGGACTCTGTAGAAAGTGTCCCTTCTTGTGAAATGTGCTTGTTTCTGGGGCCCTTCATGTTTACAGGATTCTCATAGAATCAGGAACCCCAGAAGAGTTCTCAGGTGACACCTATGGGCAGAGTCTACTTCACCCCTGCTATGGGTCCTAGCCACTGCTGGAGCTGAGGAGAGCTATGCCGGGCTTGACCTGGATGCCTGAGTGGGCTGTGAAGACGAACAGGATCCCAGATGTTTAAGCCACAATTACCCATTTCAATCCCAGCCCACATGGGCAGGCATCATGTGTCCCTCCACAGTCCTCTTCAGAAGCCACAGACTGAGTGGCTGGCACAACTAGGGAGAAAACAAGATGCCCAGAACTGTGCTGTGGGCTGTGGGCTGGACGGGTTCCCAGCATCTGCCCTTGGAATTGTCCTTTTGATATCTGAGCACAGTCACCCAAGGGCACTAAGGCAGCAACGTCTCCCTCAGATAGAGGGGTCTGTGAGGCTGCTCAGTGCACCTTCAAGTGAGCACCTGTGTTAGCTGCTGCCGCTCTCCCTGCTGGCGACTGCAGGAGGGTGGAATTCGCAGCAAACACCCAGTGAGTACATACAGCTTGAAGAAAAATGGTCTGAGAGGGGGAAGGGTGGGGGACAAAGAAGGAAACGAAGATGTCGCTCAGCAGCAGAGTGTGCTTAACATGCTGGAGGCCTGGCTTCAATGCCCTGCATGAAAAAGTAAAAAAAGAAAAAAGAAGAGAAAAAGACAAAAATCTAGGGGAAATGGGGGTGGGGGTTAGGGAAGGGAGGCAAAAGAGTTCTGGGTTCTCTCTCTCTCTCTCTCTCTCTCTCTCTCTCTCTCTCTCTGTGTGTGTGTGTGTGTGTGTGTCTGTGTGCATGTGTGCGTGTGTGTGATGTGTTCTCATGATGTTGGGTGTCTTCTATCTCCTTTTTTTGAAATTTTATTATTTTCGTTCTAGTATAGGTGTTCTGCCTACATGCATGTCTGTGTACCATGTCCGTGTCTACTGGACATAGAGGCCAGAAGAGGACCTCAGATCCTTTGGAACTGGAGTTTCAGATGGCTGGGAGCTGCCATATGGGTGCTGGGAACTGGATGTGGGCCCTTTGCAAGAGCAGCAAGCCATGTCTCCAGCCCCTGGTTTGTCTGTTTGTTTTAGAGTCTCACTATGTGGCTCATTCTGGTCCCAAACTTCTGAGCTCCAGTGATCCTCTGGCCTGGGACGAGGGGCTGGGACTACAGGTGATGCCACAATTGGTGAGTGACTGCCTGGCATGCAGAAAGCCCTCCAGGTTCAATCCCAGAAGTACAAAGACCAGCTGTGGTGGTATCCTCCGCATGCAATCCCAGCAATCAGGAGTAAGAAGCTAAAGAATCAGGAGCTCGAGCCGAGGAATCACCCTCAGCTACATAGGAGTCTGAGGCCAATCTGGGGGTTAGAAAAGAGAGAGACAGAGAGAAAACGAACCAGGCATGATAGTATACACCTTAAAAAGAAAACAAACAAAGGGGGCTGGAGAGATGGCTCAGCAGTTAAGAGCAATAACTGCTCTTCCAGAGGTCCTGAGTTCAAATTCCAGGAACTGCATGGTGGCTCACAACCATCTCCAATAGAATCTGATGCCCTCTTCTGGCATGTTTGAAGATAGCAATGTTGTACTCATACATAAAATAAATAATTTGAAAGAAAGAAAGAAAGAAAGAAAGGAAGGAAGGAAGGAAGGAAGGAAGGAAGGAAGGAAGGAAACAAAAAAACCCAAACTGGGTGATAATCCTTTAATCCCAGCAATTAGGAGGCAGAAGCAGGTGGATTTCTGCAAACTCAAGGCCAGCCTGGTCTTAATGAGTTCCAGGACAGCCAGGACAGTATAGATACCCTGTTTCAAAACTAAACCAAACCAAGACAAATTTAAAACCTCATTCTAGGGCTAGGGACCAACCTCAGTTGGGAAAGTGCTAGCCTACACATACGAAGCCCTGGATTCGGTACCACATAAAACAGCATGGTGGACACCTTGGTACCATCTCAGGAAGCAGAGGCAGGAAGGTCATTCAGACGAGCCTGCTGTATGACACCCCTTCTTAAAACAAACCCCAAACCCAATGACTAGTGGTAGGTATCTATAACCTTGTAACACAGTAAATAGGAGGATCATAAGTTTAAGGCCAGCCTGGGCCACAAAATGAGATCCTGTCTAAAAACAATACCAACAAAGAAGTCCACAAACTAAGCTTCAAAACTGGGATGAGCTTTCTAGTGCTACCAGGAAATGGGGAGGTAGAGCTTGAGGCCTAGGGGCTTCCAAAGCTACTGAACAATGTCCTCACACAACAGCTTTCTGAATTCCACTGTGATAGATTCAAGTTTTTTTTTTAATTTCTCATAAAAATGTATCTATGTGGGGTTGAAGAGATAGCTCATTGGTTAAAAGCACTGGCTGCTCTTCCAGAGGTCCTGGGTTCAATTCCCAGCAACCACATGGTGGCTCACAACCATCTGTAATGGGACCTGATGCCCTCTTCTGGTGTGTCTGAGGACAACTAGTGTATTTATATACATAAAATAAACAATTTTAAAGAAGAAAGAAGAGGAACTCCTGAGGTGACTGTAGCGGCTGACGTTAGCCCAGCACATCCTCTCACTGCGCATGCGTCATCTGAACTCACGGAGGCAGCTTTTGTTTTCCTGCTCTGAAGACCCAGGATAGGGAGGAGTGTGTAACTCAGTGGTGGAGCACATGCATGCAGTCAGTAACCCAGAAGTGAGAACAAGAGAGTCACTGTGAAGGAGTTTCACTTTACAGAAGTGTGACGTCAGAGGCTGGGGAGAGGTCAGCCGGTAACATGCTTGCCATGCGCGCCTAAGAATGTTGATGCCCAGTGCCCATGTCAAAGGCCAGGGCTACAGGGCTGGGCACAATCCCAGCACTTTAAAAGCAGAAGAGGCCTCTACAATTCAAGGTCAGTCTAGTCCATACAGTTCCAGGCTATTCTGGGTGACATAAAAAGACTATATTTTAAAAAGGGCAGGGACGGGTGGGGTGGTTGGCAGCAGATCTGGACTTGGAAGCACCCACTGTAGAAAGCAGAGAACTAGTCATCTGTCACCTGGTTTTTGTTTGTTTGCTTGTTTTGGTTTGTTGTTGTTGTGGTTTTGAGACAAGGTCTATGTGACCTTGGCTGTCCTCAAATTCTCTATGTAGGTACCCAACTACATTGTTTTACACACACCACGAAAAGGTAAACACAGACAATACACGTGTAACACTCTGGGGCAGTACCACAAGAGAACACAGTGCCAAGGGAGCAAAAAGAAGTCCAGAAGTTGTGTGTGATGGTGCACCCCTGCAGACCCATATCAGGATGCAGAGGCAGGGGAAACACTGCGAGTTCTAGGCCAGCATGTGCAAAATGAGAGATGCCTCAAAACCCAAAATTTACAAAAAGCAGGGCTTGCCTTCTTTGGCTGCTGTGCACAGCCGGCTTCTCGATTCAACAGTTCCACAGTTTGCTCACCAGAGGGCAGTAGCGACCGACACAAAAGTAGTGAGGGTCTGACAGCAACAGATCAACCTGGAGACAGACACCCAGGCTGTCCCATGACACCTGCAGTTACAGCAGGTTCCATCCCTTAGAAGGGATGCTCCAGTTGAAGATGTAGAGCAAGTCCCTAGAATGCACCAAGCCATGGATTCAATCCTCAGAACACAGCCTTCGAGACTGTAATAATCCCAGCACCTGGGAGGTGGAAGATCAGAAGTTCAGGGCCAGCCTGAGCTACACAAGACCCTGTCTCAAATACAAACACTAACCCACCACATACAAACAACTTACTGAGCTCCAGCAACATGGCAGCATAGCTGACCAACCTTGCTGATACAAATCCAAAGCATGACTGCAACTGAGGGCGAGGGTGGAAGTCAGGATAGATTTGCCACCTAAACATAAGGACTGAGCTTGGTACCCAGCACCCATGTAAAATTCCTAGGGCTCAGGAGTAGAGCTGGGGACTCTTGGGAACCGATGGCTGGCCAGTCTAATCTAATAGTCAAGTCCCGGGCTAGTGAGGGATCATGCTTCAAAATGGCTGGATGGGTAAAGGTAACTGCTGCCAAGCCTGACGACTTGAGTTTGATCCCTGGGACTCACAGAATAGTAAGGAGGTGGCTGCAGTCTGGAAGGGGGCTCCATTAACAGCAGGTGTACTGAGACTCAGGTGTGACTCAAGGGCTGTGCAGTGTATACACGTGTGCAAAGATGCAGTTGTCATGGGAACAGTTAGAAGACTGACTGGTATCTGGCCCTGTTGTAAGCATTTTAGGTGAATTAGCTTACCAAGTCCTTATAGGAACCTTGTGATGACCCTCCACTATTGTCATCCCCAACACGTGGATGTCCAAGAACTGGTAGACAGAAGCATGTCCAAGGTCACTCAGCTGGGATGTGATGGAGCAGCTAGAATGTACACTCCACCATTCTGGGAAGGGAGGGGCCTGAATCCAAGAATCCAAACTGATGGACCCCAAGAGGGAACCATAAAAGGGCCAAAGGGACTGAAGCAGAGACTGAGATCTGCACAGACTGATTCAAAAGGATGGATCTGGGAGGGGCGACTAAGGCGCCTGGAAAAGGCAGAAACAGCAAAGACAGAGTAGGGGAGATCTGGACAGGCAGATCTGCACTCAGAATGAACTCCCACCACGACCAGATCATCTGCTCCTGAGGAGTGGGCAGGGAGTTTCTATGGCTCACACAGAAACCCACTTTCTGTACAGAACTGCTTCCCCAATGCCAACCAGCTTTGCTCCTATGCATGTTTTTCTTCTGGACGTCCAAGGCTGGGGTAGATCTCCAGCCTCCCAGCAGCTCTATCACTAGCCCCGCCCATCCCTCAGCCCCATCCCCCACCTCCTTGCCATTAGTTTAAAATGCTGGCAATGGGGGCATAATTGATGTTGCTCTTTCCTTGGGCTAACATAACTATATAAGTCACACCCTGCCCAGGACATTCCAGGTCACAACACTGGATCAGGACACGGTAAAAACTTAGTTCCCTCAGCTTCATGGAACCTCCTTCTCTGTGACAAGCTGTTGAATGCACTGTGGACTGGTGGGAGACCTGGCTTTCTCTGAATAGTACTAACTGGCCTTTAGCCTGGGCTCCACTAATACCACCAACCCAGTCTCCCCTGGCAGGTTCAAATGTCACAGAAAAGGAATCCCTTGCTTGCTGCAACTAAAGGCTGTTTCAGAAGGTTCTGGAGAACCTTCTGTCAGGACAGAAAAGATCTCACTTTTGGAGAACAAGGGGAGTGCAGCTAGCAGGGCCATGCAAGACTACATTTCTATATTGTGAAGCCTAAGAACAGCATATCTGCCACTCGGGCCTCAGCCAGGCCAACGAAAAGAAGGACAACAGGGCAAGAGTCTGAGGTCCACCTGAAGCCAGCATGTCCAGTCTTCCTCTTGTCACTGGGGCCTGCTGCACAATCTGTTCTCCTGCTCAACCTAACATCTATATTAAAAATGTGTAAGCCATGGGGCTGGAGAGATGCCTCAGAGGTTAAGAGCACTGAATGCTCTTCCAGAGGTCCTGAGTTCAATGCCCAGCAACCACATGGTGGCTCACAACCATCTGTAATGGGATCTGATGCCTTCTTCTGGTGTGTAAGAAGACAGCTACAGGGTATGCATAAAATAAATTAACTTAAAAAAAAATGCTTGCAAGAAAAATGTGACCCACATAAAAGCCAGGCACAATCCGCATGTACCTGCAACCCAGCAATGGAGAGAGGGCTGTGGGACTTGCTGACTGCCAGCCTAGCTGAGAACCTGCCCAGAACCAGGGTGGAGGTATAGAGGGTACAGGAGAGCACCTGGTGACCTCTGGTACCTGAGTATGCACAGACACCCTTGTTCATATATACCACACACACAACTTTTTTTTTTTAATCTGCTGAGTTGTAGGGAAAACCAACCTGGGTTTTAAAGATTATACTGTCAAGGGGCTGAAAAAATAGCTCAGTTGGAAAAGTTCTGGCCTGCAAGCACCAAGACAAAGTCTGACAGTTCTGGGGGTATAACTATTTTTATTTCTCATTTTATGTGCATGGATGTTTTGCCTACATGTATGTGTATGCACCACATACACACCTGGTGCCAGCAGAGACCAGAAGAGGGTGGCAGTTTCCCTGGAAGAACAGTTACAGATGGGTATGAGCCACCATGTGATCGCTGGGAATGGAGCCTGAGGGGAGCCTGTGTTTGATGCCCAGAACACATGTGAAAAAGTCTGGTGTGATGATGTGTGCTTGTAATGCCAGCACTGTGGAGACAGGGGAACTCGCTGGCCACCGTCAGGTCTCAGTGACAAGTCTCATGCCCTGGTGGTGAGGAATCCTTTCTCAGGGAACATGGTAGAAAGTTCCTGAGGAAAGCCACTGGAGGCTGCATGTATACCCACGAGGCACACACACTCTAATCTTGGTGTGGTGACTCACACTTGTCTCAGCGGTGTACAGACTGAAGCAGCACTACCATGAGTTCAGGGGCAGCCTGGTCAGCTCCAGGTCAGTCTGAGCAATGGAATGTAAGTCATCTCAAAACAAACCAAGCACCCCATAACCTATAGGTGATATCTTACGAATAAAGAAGTTTTTGTGTGACTGACACTTTACCCTTGAAATCGAGGCCCTCTAATGGCTTAGTAGAGTTGCAAGAATCCAAATATCTGCATCCATCTTAAAAGTCTGGAGCCCAGTCAATACTCAGGAGGCTGAGGCTGGAGGGCTTGGAGTTTGAGGCCAGCCTGAGCTACACAGCAGGACTCTATCTCAAAAACAAACTCTGTCGGCAAAAGACTTGTACTGGCAGGAAATCTCCAGCTACTCTCCGACTTCGCTGCTCCTGAGCAGTGACCCATTTAGATAGTGAGTAGCCTTTACTAGGCCCTGTCTACATGGAGACCAACTGAAGTCATATTTAACTAAGGAGGGGAAGAGTGTTCCATCAAGAAGTAACCGGGAAAGTGTGTCAGGTCTGAAGACATCACATTTGCATGCAAGGTGCAAGCTTTGCACCCAGGCCACCAAGCAGGCAGTGTGGCAACCCCAAACCACTGAACACGCTGAGAAGGACATGATGCAACCTGAGGACTGGAGAGAAGTTTCTGGCTAAGGCCAGAAGACAGATCTGGAGGCTGATGCTGTACCAGAAGCTAACAAGGTTGTAAGTAAGAACAGAAACAAGAAATACAGGCAGGGTCAGTGTGAACTCTCAAACAGGACTGTAAGGTGGTTAGACAGCAGCTGCTCCTGACCATGAAAAGGACGCAGGAGAGAAGAGAGTAATCCACGTGGAACCTGACCACTCTGGAGATTTCTAGCACTAAGTGTTGAAATAGGTCTGACATTCAGATGACCTGGGACTCATTCATCCCAGAACTGTTTCTTGAGTATCCAAATGTGTTGGTCGATGCTGTAGGGTGGATGGACACCTTAAGCCAGACCTGTATACCTCTGAGAGCCCTACTGTATGTATGTGAAGGTGTGCTGTCATAGTTTGCACAGCAAATGACTCCTAAAGGGCCCTGTATTCAAAGCATGGCACAGCTTTTGCTGCTCGAGGTGGTGGAACCTCTAGGGAGAAGCCTAGTAGAAGGAAGTCAGTTCACGGGGACTAGACGGCGGAGGGACCTTAGGACTCCCGTCCCTCTTCTTCCTGCTTGCTGTGAAGAGCTGAGTGGCTTCCATGCTTGATACAAGCCAAAGCAACTGCAGAGTGAATCCTCTAGACCATGAGCGAGAACGAGCCCTTCCTATTCGTCTGTCTCAGGAGCTTATTAGTCAGGACCACAGGACGCCGAGTCTCAGGTGCTGTGGCCCAGGCTTGCTGACCACACACCAGCAGGCGTTATCCTTCAGACCTCCAACTGCTGAGGCGGACATCTCAGCCCAGGAATCCTTTATTTCTACAACAGCCAAGTTGAGAACACTCAGATTGGCACCCACAATGCCTCTGCAAACAGACCAGCACTTCCTCTCTCCAGTTCTCCTTGGTCTGTAACAGAAATGCCCAGATTCAAGAGCAGGTGCGCTCGGCTGGGGGGTCAAAGGCACTTCACTTCAAGGGGAAGCCTTGTTTGTCCTTCCTACCAGCACCTGGGACCGCATCGCCCTTCTGCTCTTCACCCTGCCTCCAGTCCCTAAGTTGCTGGTATCCCACCATGCCAGGCTTCACCTAGGCCACCAGGGCAGGAAGCTCACGGGTCTCTGTGACTGCTGCATATCCAGCAGCTAACAGTTTAGGCTCCATCTATCACCTGCAATGGTGTTTGTATTATGAACACCCTGAGGGCCTGCAGTCAACAAGTAGATCTTTGTGAAGACCAGAGTTTGGGATATTGGCTGGGAACAGTGAGTGGATGATGACTTATATATAAAATATTTACAAATTATTTATCAAACTGCAATGGGGAGGTTGTGGGTGGGACTGGAAAGATGGCTCAGCTGTTAAGAACACAGGTTGCTCTAGCAGAGGACCCAAGTTTGGTTCTCAGAACCAACATAGTAGCTTATAACCATCTGCAACTCCAGTTCCAGGAGATCTGAGACCCTCTTCTGGCCTGAGGGCACCATGTGGTGCTCAAACACATACAGGCAAACCACTCACACTTGTGTAAAACAAGTCTTTGATCACTATTCTCTAGCCAAGGATATGTCTACCACGAATATCTGAACACCCCAGGGCCTGTACCCATAAACTTTTAATATTTTTCTTTTTTCTTTTTAAGATAGATTCATTCATTCATTCATATTTATGAGTACACTGTCACTGTCTTCAGACACACCCAAAGAGGGCATTAGATCTTGTTACGGATGCTTGTGAGCCATCATGTGGTTGCTGGGAATTGAACTCAGAACCTCTGGAAGAGCAGTCAGTGCTCTTAACCACTAAGCCATCTCTCCAGCTCTACCTTTGGTTTTAAATTTATTTTCTTATCTGTGCTCATTATGCTACCATGCCCTGTGGCTATCTTTTTTTTTTTTTTTTTTTTTTCCGGAGCTGGGGACCGAACCCAGGGCCTTGCGCTTCCTAGGCAAGCGCTCTACCACTGAGCTAAATCCCCAACCCGCCCTGTGGCTATCTTGTTTATTGTCTGTTACCCACTGAATTTGCTGCTCTATACACCCACAGCCCCAAACACAGAGAAGGCAGGAAGGTGTGTTAGGAGTAAGTGAGGAGCCGATCACAAGGTCCATGCAGAAGAAAACACTGCTGCTGTGATGCTATGGGCCTGTCGTCAGCGACTAGAGAGCTGAGACAGGATTATCAGCCCAAATCAAGCCAACTGACAAGTTATTGAGACCATGCCTCAAAATAAAGAGTTTGTTTCTTTAAGCTGCCAGACCTGAGTCCTAGGAACTAAACCTAGGCCCTTGGGAAGAGCATAGAGTACCCTTAACCACCAAGCCACTTCTCCAACCCCAGGACTTATTTTACATTTTATCAGTGGGGAGCGCAGGAGCTGGAGTCACAAGTAGAAATGAGATTCTGGACCTGGGTGCTGGGTCTCCAACTCCAGTCCTCTGTAAGTGTAGTAAGTGCTCTTAGCCATTGAGCCATCCATCCCTCCACCCACTGCAGATTGAAAAAACTTTAAAAAGGGCTGGAGATGCAGCTCGGTGGTGGAGCAGGTGCTGAGCACAGGCTCGAGGTTCTACCCCGTAGAGAAACACAGAAACATGATTGGAAGCCAAGACGCCCAGATTACAAAAAGAGATGGTCTCTTTGTGGCATTTCATCCTGTTTTCCAGGGTCCCTCAGCCTCCGGGGTGGCTGTCCTTACAGGTGGTGTGCCAAGCCTCAAAATAAGGAGTGTTCGGGGCTCAGCTGGTGAAAGCACCCACAAGATGGTTCGCATCCATTTGTAACTCCACTTCCAGAGGATCTGATACTCTGACCTTTGTGGGCATTAAGCATGCATGTGGTGCAAATACATACGTGCAAGCAAAATACCCAGACATAAACATGACCAAATCCAATTATCATTTTAAAAAAGGAAGATTCTTCACCAAACCACCAGATTGATGAATGAAGCACTGACCACTGAACTGTACCCCAAGTCCGTTGTTTTTTTTAAATATTGCGATAGGGTGTGGTTAAATTGAACAGGTCATTCTCAAACTCACGATCCTCCTGCCTCCACCTCCCGAGGAAGTGGGATTGTAATAGTGGGCCACCGAGTCTGGCAAACGGAAATCACCGAGGTCAAAGAACAGAAATCCTGCAAGATCGGTGGGGAATATCAGAAGCGTTGGCCTGGTGGGATCAGGGGCAAAACTCTCCCTTAAAACTATCCGATGTTGGGGTTGGGGATTTAGCCCAGTGGTAGAGCGCTTGCCTAGCAAGCGCAAGGCCCTGGGTTCGGTCCCCAGCTCCGAAAAAAAAAAGACAGAGAAAAAAAAAAAACTATCCGATGTCGAAAGAGCAAAAAGTTTCTCCTTATGACTACAGGTTTAGAGCTCGCAAACTCCCGCGCCTTTCCGCTCCAGCCAACAGTGCTGTGTTAGGCCTAGGTAAACAGATGACCTCCGGGAAAGGACGTCAGCTGCCCTAAGGCTGCTGAGGGGCGTCGGGCTGTTGCCTTGCGGGAAGGTGGAGAAGAGAGTTCCGTGCCTTTCCTCTTGTCCTCTGCAACTCGTGCCAACGGAGGACACTGCGAAAATCTTGGCCCAGGGGCCCAGCTAATCTCACCAGGTCGTCCCATGTGACTGAGCCAAGATCTCGCGGGATTTACTATCACAAAGACAAACCCTCCTGCCGCCTCTTCCCATTGGTCCCCACCTACCTCTTGCCCGCGACTAGTTTCTGGAGGAAAGTGTCCACTATGGTATCGAGGAGTTTCACCCTGGAGATGGTCGTGTCTCCTGGCACAGCTTCTGTAGATGAACCCTCGGGCCCCTTTTCCGCAGCCTCATTATCTTGGCTCACTTCAGCCATGTTGAAATTGAACCGCCAAAATGAACTGGTCCTGCAGCTCCTCCCAACAGGACCTCCGATTGGAGGCAAGGGAATGCCCGTCACTGAGCCGGATGGGGCGGGACAGTTGCCAGAGACAAGTAGTGCCTCAGACAATTCTCAGGGGAAAAAGCAAAAACCCAAAAGCCAAAGTTTAGGGGCTCAATAAAAACTTTTAATTACATTTCATACAGTGCAACAGTGAATATTCTCAGCTAATATCCTCGAAAGTCCATTTCTATCTAATGCTGAATGTGCATTTTCTTTCCAATGTGCCTTCATCCAGTCTTCCTGTCTTGCGTTTCTGTCTTCCTGCCTTGAGTTTCTAATTTGTTATGGATCAAGGGTCAAAATTTCTAGCTGTTTTGGTCTCCAGTTTTGGAAAAATGGCCGCCCGCTGGCCCATCTTCCCCAAGGCCAATCCTAGTACCTGGACCCTGGGAAAGTAGGGGTCTCATGGGGATGCCTTTACCTTTACATCATAGTCCTTTCAAACAAGGGGAATGAAGGAAAGGGGAAAAGGACAAGAAAATCAAGTCGGGACAAAGTAACCTAAGGCATGAAAGGGAGGAGCCTTATGTCCACACTCTGACCAAAGAAGAGCAGAGAGACATCCAGTCACAAAGGTCTCCATAGCAAAAGCTTAAAAGGGGCCCTTTAATGGGTTGGGGATTTAGCTCAATGGTAGAGCGCTTGCCTCAGCAAGCGCAAAGGCCCCTGGGTTCGGGTCCCCAGCTCCAAAAAAAAAAAAAAAAAAAAAAGGGGGGGGCTTGCTCCGTTGTATTGACAGCTCTTAAGGTAGGGGTGAGGAGCAAAAGGATTTGAATGTTCTGTGGGCTCCACTCTTCAGATGACTATGGGCAAGACTGAAGGGCTCTCTCAGTAAAGTGCAGGAAGTGGGTTCAAGGTTATCCTTTGCTACATAGTGAATTCAAACCCCGCCTGGGATATGAGATACTGTCTCAAAAATGCTGAGACAAATAAAAGAAGAGGACCAGAAGGAAACGAATATAGACTACAATGAGCAGTAGAAGAGGTAAGTGCAGAGACTGGGTCTAGTCAGGATGGAAGATGTGGAGCAGCCGTGAGAAACACGAAGGCTTCAGTTAGCTAGCACCTTCCAAATTGGCACCATGGCCTTTCCCAAGGCATGGGACCATGGGTAAGGTTGAAAGCATCGCCCAGGCCAAACAGCAAGATTTGCCTGCCTTTTTCCCATTCCTCGAGCTGTGCCCCTCTGCCGCCAACACAGGCTCAAAGGAGGCAGGGAAGAGGGCAGCTCCTGAGGGAAGCATCAATGATTTTGGCAGTATGAGGCTGGTGACCAGGTGGACCTGGCCTTGGGTGCCTTTCTGACTGTTTTTGTTTGTTTGTTTGTTTGTTTGTTTGTTTGTTTTTTTCTGTTGCCAGCACAGGGTATCATGACTGGGATGACACTTCACAACCAAGGACAAACAAAACAAGGACAGTTCATATTCCAGAGCCCCACTGTGAGATGCCTGTCACTATTCATTTAAGTGACATGCATGCCGGTGGCATTGCTGCGTAGGGCTCAGAACTTCCATGGCGCCTCTGGGCTTGGCTCAGCTGGCCTGGGGAGATAGGAGTGAGGAACACACATCCTCTCGTGACGTTCCAAGCCAGAGGCTCTCTGAACCGGGCTTCAGGGCAGTGTTCAGTGTACTCGAGTAAGTCTGATCTGCTTGCAACTGTGCCCGCTACTGTAGTCACCTGGCCAATGAAAGCAGCTCATTCTATCAGTAGGTTCCCAGGCCTGAAGGGACAAGGAGGGGAGAGAGAACTGGGATTGGTGTCACAGTTTTCCACTTCTCCGAGGAGTGGGGTCTGACAGCAAACTGAGCTATCAGGATGAGTCGGCTCATTCACAGATGTTCAACTACACACACCTAAAGCCTTAGCATTTCTCCCTCCGAGTAACTCCCAGAGAAGATGAACGCCCTGCACAGCGTGTGCTGCTTCGGTTCATCCCCGAAAGGCAGGGTGAAGCATTGCAACCCAGTGAACAACTCAGTCCCAATTTTAAAATAAGCATAAAAAAAAAAAAAATCGGGGTTGGGGATTTAGCTCAGTGGTAGAGTGCTTGCCTAGCAAGCGCAAGGCCCTGGGTTCAGTCCCCAGCTCCGAAAAAAAAAAAAAAAATCATGGGCAGCTACGTAGAGCCTTGGCCTAAAGACTCAAGAGGAAGAAGCAGGGGACAAGCAAACTATGAGCAGCTCTTCTCCAGGCCTGAGGGGAGGACAGAGAGTGGGGCTAACAGGGTCCTGTGGCGGTTGATCTTCAGGCCATGACTGAGTACAAGGACCAAGAGAGGGGCCCAGATATGCAGGAGAAATAAAATTATGAGGATCAGGGAAGCCAGGCACAGAACCTCTGCAGCAAGGGCAGTCCAAAGTCTCTTCTTTTGTCCCTGATAGGCCACCTGGCTTGGAGCAGGATGGGTGAGTGGTGGTGGCATTTACAGGGGTAGTTATCTTCCCTGCTCTGTCCTGGCCCAGAGTAATGTGTGAAACCATAGCCTCTCCATCCACCGCTTGCTACCAGTGTCTTGAGTCCACCAGCTCGGGTCGCAGGCTGAGTTTCTTGAGGCTCTCGTAGCCCACCACGATGACGATGGTGGAGGGTGTAGCCGAGATGATTCGGGCTGAGAGGCCCTTCATGAGGCCCCAAGGCCCCTCTTCCGCCATCAGCTGTCTGAAGGTCAGGATGATGGAGCTCTTGCCTTCAACCTGGAAAAGTCATCACAGTGAGGGCTACCAAGTGTTTGCTGTCACCACTGCTCAGCACACCCTCAACAGCGCTTCAGGCTCAAGGGGGGACTCCGAGGGCTAGACTATGCTTCCTGAGACAGCACAGTGACTTCCTCCAAGCTCTGGATGAACTTAACCTTTCCTATCCCAGTTTTTTTTTTTTTTTTTTTTTTTTTTTTTTTTTTTTGTTCTTTTTTTTCAGAGCTGGGGACCAACCAGGGCCTTGCGCTTGCTAGGCAAGCACTCTACAACTGAGCTAAATCCCCAACCCCCCCCATCCCAGTTTTCTAAAATAGGAAAAGGTGATAGTCCCTGTGCCTGGGCTGGAGAGATGGCTCAGTGGTTATGGGCACTGGTGGTTTTCCCAGCAGACCTGAGTTCAATCTCCAGCACCCATTTGATGGCTCACAGCCATCTGTAATGGGATGCAATACCCTTTTCTGGTGTGTCTGAAGACAGCTACTGTGAACTCATTCATACACATTAAAAAAAAAAAAAAAAAAAAGTCGAGCATGGTGTCGTACATCTTTAATCCCAGCACTGGAGAGGCAGAGGAAGGCGGATCTCTATAACTCCAGGCCAGGTGGTTGACATAGTAATTTCCAGTCCAGACAGAGGTACAAGATGAAACCCTGTCTCAAACAACAGACTGCTCCATACTGCCTGGCAAGGTGCTCATGAAGTGCCAGCTGCCACTGCCCTCAGGCGAGCGCTCCAGCTGTACACCTTTGGACTGGGCACTTCTCTGTCTCTGGAAGGCTGCATTCATTCCCCAAGAAGGCCCTCAGGGAGCTCTGCCCATCCATGGCTGCCTCCGGTCATCTCAGTCTCTCCAGGCTTCAGGGCTGGAAGCCTCTTGTTCTCATTGTTGGTCACACACCCAGTAGCCGGGACAAGGATCTCTTCCCTTTTCCCTCACAGTTCTACCTCCTTCCCCTACACGCAAATCACAACTTCAGGGCCCACATCAGAGCACTTGTGCCAAGGCAGGGCAAAGGATTCCTTATTCAGACCCTCCCTGTCCAGTGCGGTGATGCCAGCCCCATCTGCCACAGCTCCCTGCTCTGCCCCTCCACCTTCAGCACCTCCTCCACACTCTTCTTCCCCTAACATCTCATCTGACCACTCTGCTTCCACAACCTCCCTTAGTTCTGCCAAGGGCATGTCTAGCTTAGCCCAAGCCTCTGGCCTAGAAGCTTCTTAAAGCAGGGACCTACCTCAAAAGCAATCCCTAGGGTTGGCTCCTAAGACACCCATGGAAGGGGTAAGGAAAGAATGAGGCAATCCTGGTTCTTCTCCATGGTAAAGACACTGGAGGGCCCAATCAGGTGCCACAGTATTGATTTTCAAATGTTGGAAGAAGCACATTTTCCCAGGGACAAAAATGCCTCTATCTGTTGTCCTTCTCTTTGGACACTCTAATGGCCCCCAAAATCAACTTTACCCCAACCCGTTAAAGTTCCTTTTCTTCCTTCCTGTCCTCGCCACGCTCAGGGATCCTTCTCCCAGATATCTCTTGATTCTCCGCCTTTCTTCCTAAGTTACCCTAATTACACATTAAGAGCCCCCCCTGCTGTACACCTAAGACTTAATACAGCAAAACCTACGCTGTGCGTATCATGTCCCACATTTAGATCCTATTTCTTGGTGCTAACTGTCTTCAGGGCTGACTTTAGATAGGAACTACAGTTTCTGAGCAGCACCAAGAGTTGTCAGGGTTTTGAATGCATCTACCCAGTATAACCTGTAAAACCTATTTAAAAAGTCTTTCGGGCCAGCAACGTGGCTCAGTGTTTACCATCAAGCCTGATGACCTGAGGTCAGTGTCCTGGAACCTATATGGTAGAAGCTACTGCACGTTAACCTTCGACCTCCACATGCACACAGTAGTGTACCCCCCCAAAAAAAAAAAAAACCAGAAACAAAATCCATGCAAGTTTCTTAGCTGGCGTGGTGACATGCACCTTTAAACAGTCTGTGGAGGGTGGAAGCAGGAGAATCAAGAGTTCAAGGTCATCCTCAGCTACATAGTAAGTTTGAGGACAGCCTTGCTGAACTATGGGTCTTTGTCTCAAAAACAACAGACACCAAACACAGGGCATCTTCTTGGGATCCCAGAACTCAGGAAGATCAAGAATTTAAGGCCAGCATCAACTACAACAGCAGCTTTGGGGCCAGATTGGACTACATGACACCCTGCCTCACAAACAAAACCAAAGAAAGCTGGGAGCTCAGTTGGTTCAGTATTTGCTGAAAAGTCCAGCGCCTCTGAAAGCAGGGGCGACAGTTCGTGCCTCTGACCCTACTTCTCTAGAGGGATGAGAGGGTCAGGAGGTCAAGGCCATCGTCACAGCTACTTAAGGGGCTCAAATCCAGCCTGGGATGCACGAGAACCTGTCTTTAAGGGTTGAAAACAAACAAACAAACAAACAAACAGAAGGACCAGCAACCCTGAGTTTGGTTCCCAGAGCCCACACAGTGCATGGCAAGAACTCACCCACTTGCCCAAGTTTTCTTCTAGCTTCTGCTCATACCATGTCCGTCTTGTGTACACACAGTAAAGAAATGGGTGGTTTTGAGAGGAAAAGACATCTGTGTCCCCCTCACATCTCATTGTTCCCAACTGCCCCTCTTCTTCCTCCCTATGCCCAGATCACTTCTTTAGAGACTACCTCTCTGAGTTCAGTTTCTCATTCCCTATGGATTCATGGCCTAGTGGAAAAATCAGAGATGCCTGAAATTACTATGAAATCAATGTCTAGTCACCCCAAGCCTGCAAGGTGAGGAAGGAGGGTGGCTTAGTGCCTAGGCTAACAGAGTATGGAACAGATTCCCGCTGAAGGCTAGAAGAAAGCAGTAAGGGCTCCCAAGGCTGGGCATGCAAATGGGTAGATAGGCAAGGTACAGGCAGAGCAAGAAAAAACAAGCTGGACACTTTCAGCGGCGTCTGCAGAGATAAGGACAGGGAGGGGCTTGGATGATCACAGGACTGACTAAAACCAGGGTCACGACTCACTGAGGTCACAGGGACACTGGAGGCCTACAGGTCTCGCTTCTAACAGCTTGTCTGAGTCAAAGGCGGGGAGGAGGCCGGTATTACCTGCACACGGGTTCTGATGACATCCATGGGATTGGTGAGGACGGAGGCAGTGGCTGCAGCCAGGGGCCCAGAGATGGCTTGAAAGACAATGTGAGGGCACTCCTGAGGGCACAGGCGCGACAGCTGCTCTGGAATCCAGGGAAAGACAACGCCTCAAGATATGAGGTACCACCCATCTACCCTCACGCCTGTACAGCCAAGACAAGCCCTCTGTCCTTGGCCATTTTGGACCTTTGCACTTGGAACTTTCTGTTTCCACCTGCATCCACTTGAGAAGCATATCATATATCTCTGGAGCTTTCCAGAAGTCATTCTGGTTGTACCCATTTAAAAAGGTCACAGTTGTCTCTGTGGAAGGGACTGGGTGACAGACATGGGTAGGAAGGCCGTTCACTGCATTCTGCATACCTTTTCGGGGGCTGGGGAAGACAAGGTGTCATGTAGCCCAGGCTGCCCTGGAACTCAGTATGTAGCAGAGGATGAGCCCTGACCCTCCTGTCATCCCCAAACCACACACTGCTGGAGATGAGAGCTCCCAGGGCTTCACGTGTGCCAAGCAAGCACTCTACCCATTCAGCCATACTCCTAGCCCTTCAAAAGTCACTTGGAATTTTGGACTGTGTACATATTTTTATAAATAAAAGCAATTAATATTAAAGCAGGAAGTCTTATCCTATAAGGAGGACCAGATTATATCAAGAAAGAAAAATGGCTGGGCATGAAGAAGCATGACTTTAATTCCAGGGTTGGGCGGATCCCTGATTTCAAGGCCAGTTTCAGGACAGCCAGGGGCTATACAGAGAAACCATGTCTCAAAAAACAAGACAAACAAGCAATGCAGTCAGGCACGGTGATGCACTTGAAAGACGAAGGTAGGATTGGAAGTCTGCGGCTACAGTCTGCGGTCACAGTCTGTGACTTCCAGGCAATTTAGACTATGTGAGACTCTGTCTCAAAAAGTTAAAGGGGTCAGTTAGCAAGGTGTTCGCTTAACATACACGGAGCCGAGAAGGCACAGAGTCTAGCATGCATGGAGCTCTGGTTCTGATCCCCAGTCCAGAAAACCAGGCACGGTGGGTGGTACACGTTTGTAATCCCAGCACTCAGGAAGTAGACATGGGGGTCAGAAGGTCAAGGCTATCAGCTACACAGTGACTTCGAGAGATACATTCTGTTTACATTTTAAAAAGACAGCGGGCATAATGCTACATGCTCGCCAATGTTTATAAGGCCCACCATGTTTCACAAAACAAGAAGAGCAACAACAACAAAAAAAGTCAAATATAAAAGGACTGGGGGTGTAGCTCTGTCCTGCTTAACCTGTGTGAGTCCCTAGGCTCAATCACTAGCACAAGAGAAAACGGAGAAACTTGGCTGCCGATGTGCCAACGACTGTGGGATTCCAGGCACTGAGACCTGTTTTCTCACAGTGCCGCTGGGAAGTGAGCCTGTGGACAGATTCTCTGCTTTTCTCTCTCTCTTGAGGCAAAAGACAAGAGTTAATTCATTTAGTCAGCAAAGATTCAGAGAGCCATCCTGGGTCCCGTAAGAGAGTGCCTCAGATCCCTGCCCTCAGGGAGTGCACATTCTAGTAAGAGAGAAGGGATAGTACGCAAAGAACACCATGTCAGGGGGCTGGAGCTAAGGTAAAACGGGAAAGGAAGGAGGGCTGGGAACACCATGGGTAGAGGTTAAGCAAGCTGTGATTTTAAACAAAGCAGTCAAGGCGCCTCCTAGAAAGTGAAGTTCAGAAACAACCTGATGGTGAAAATATAAGCCAGTGTGCCCAGGCAGAGAGCTCCCCAAGTACAGGGTAACATGTACAAAAGCACTGAGGCAGAGGCATGCCTGCAGGGTGCGGGGGCAGCCAGACCAGTGACTTAGAGCAGAGCAACTGGAAGGAGCAATGGGTGAGATTGGAAGTGAGTGACCAAGGACCTAGAGGACACTACATAAACTCAAGCTTTTCCCTAAGACGGCAGGTCACACAGACTCATCATCTCAGAGATCTCTCAGTTTCCTAGTCAGTCACCGGTCCTTCCGAATTCTTTTTCATCTGCTTAGTTTTGGTGAGTTTGAGGCTAGGTAGATGTAGGAAGAAGGCTGGTGGGGCAGAAGTCACAGCTTCGAAGTCCCAGGTGACATGGAGAATTTCATAAGCCTGTTGGAACTACCTCTTCCCCACTTCCTAACTGTATTCCTCATGTCAACAAAAACGAGGTGACCTTGAGTTTGTCTCGTGGGTCCCCCTTTTCTCCTGAAGGAGGCATTTTGCAGTCATTAGGCTGCAGCCCTGGTACCTGCACTCCTGTTTTCTGGGCCTGTATGCACTGGCCCTGCTCCTACAAGCTGCCACTTTCCTGGGGCAAAACAGTTGATTGGTTTAATAAAAAGCTGATTAGCAATTAGCTGAACAGAAGAGAGTAGGGAGGGACTTCCGATCCCAATGGGGGGGGGAGAGGGAGAAGAAGGTATGGGAGACCATGTGAGGAACCAAGAGGATTCGACATGAGGTCAAAATGAGAGGGCAGCCATGAGGACACACATGGACCAGAGTGAGCCAGGGCATGACCAGATGGCAAGTAACGGGTCTTTGTCTGGGTATTAGCAGCCTAGTCGGGTTAGAACAGCTCAGAACCTGCCCAGCTTAGGTTTGCAGCTTGTTAGTAAATACGCCAGATGGGCTGGAGAGATGGCTCAGTGGTTAAGAGCACTGACTGCTCTTCCAGAGGTCCTGAGTTCAAATCCCAGCAACCACATGGTGGCTCACAACCATCTGTAATGGGATCTGATGCCCTCTTCTGGTGTGTCTGAGAGACAACTATAGTGTACTCATATACATAAGATAAATAAAAAAAAAAGTAAATATGCCAGGTGTCTGTGTCTTTATCCAGGAGCTAGAATTGGTGTAGAGATGCCCAGCAGTTATTTGAGAACAAAGGGACATAGAAACCCCTCCAGGAATTACTTTATATACATGTCAACTAGGCTCTTGGGCAACAGAAGCAGAGGATCACAAATTGAGGGCTTGTATGGACTACAGAACAAGTTCAAGTCCAATCTAGTAGCTTACTGAGATGTCTCAAAAGTATAAACCGGGGCCTAAGGATATGGCTCAGTAGGTAGGGCTGTCTAGCACAGCTCAAACACTGCATCTGATCCCTGGCCCTGCATAAACCAGACAAGGTGCAAGCCTTTAATTCCAGCGCTCAGGGGGCAGAGGAAGGGGGATCAGAAAGCCAGCGTCAAGCAGCCTTGTCCACATAGCAGGAGTTGAGAGAGAGAGAGAGAGACAGAGGAGAGAGAGAGAGAGAGAGAGAGAGAGAGAGAGAGAGAGAGAGAGAGAGAGCGCACCTTTAAGCACACAATGAGCTGGAGGCCCGAGTGCTATACACTGTGAGAGACTCTGTGTCACAAACTGGGCATTCTGACACATGCCTGTCACCCAACACTCGGAGGGAAGGAAGAGGTAGGAGAATCAGGAGTTTGAAGTCACTCTTGTCTACAGAGCAAGCTTAAGGCCAGACTGGATTATATGAATCCTGACTCAAAAAAAGCCCTGGGTGGTGGGTGCACTACCATAACCCCAGCACCAGGTGGGCAGAGGGTATTTTAAAGCCAGCCTGAGTCACCTGAGTCCCAGTCTCAGAAACAAACCAACACGCTGAGTATGGAAGTGTGAGACTGTGACTTCAGCAGCCGAGGAGACATAGGCAGGACCCTGCCTCAAAATAATTAAGCAGGGCATGCACACTTGTATCCTAGTACTTGAGAGGCTGAAGCAAGAACACTGCTCAGAGTTTAAGGTCAGCCTGAGCTACATACATATGGAGTTTCAGGCTAGCCAGGGCTGTAGGATAAAACCCCTATTTTAAAAACAAAACCAATTATTTAATTTTTAAATGATGGGTCGGGCCTTCTGGTGGTGCACAGAGGCCCACAGTTAGATCGTAGGCCAAGACCTCTGGACAGGTTTGGCTAGCAATGCTACAGAAAGTGGGCATAAGGGGAAACAAAACTCTTTCAAGTATTCACGAGATCAAGGGAGGACAGAGGGCAGAGGGACTCCAGAGAAAATGCCTTCCTGGGCACTCGCTTTAGTCTTAGTTAGGGTGGCTTTTCTGCAGTGCCGGGGACTAACCCTTCAGCCTTGTGTATGCTAGCCAAGCTCTCCTCAACTAAGCCACATCCCCAGCCTTCCTAAGTGTTTGCTGAGGTAATCCCAGTGCTTATGGAGTAGAAGCACTGTTGTTAGTTCTAGGTTACATTGGACTACAGGGAGTTCAAAGCCAGTCTAGGTTAAACAGAGAGACCCTGCCTCACAAAACCACAAGAACAAAAACCGATTGCCAGAGTGTTCTCCCTAAGGGTCAGGGTGACAGTACTGGGGTTTAGTTTTATCACAAAGTCTAGATGAAATACTGTGCTATGTAGAAGGGGCTAGCAAAACTAGGGTTCAGCTGGGCTCAGTAGGGACATTTACCAACACTCAGTGGGGCTGATTTGATCCCCTCTCTGTACTCATCTCCACTCTAAAATCAGCCAGGAGCAACATTATCCCTGCCCATCAGTAAGTGCTCTCCTTCCCAGCCCCTGCTTACCTGCATAGAAGTGGTAAAAGGGCCACCAAACCGCGCTGTTTGGGATATACGTTAGCAGTGAGGCCACATAGCCCCGGTAGAAGCCTCGAAGCCCATCAGCCCGCAGGATCTGCCTGATGATGTCCTTAGTTTGGCCAAAGGCAATCAGCCCTTGTCCCTCTAGGTTCCCACGCACTTGGAAGCGACCCATTTTCTCACCCTTGCGCTGCATCATCAGATGCTGGGAGACAACATCAATGGGCACCGTGATGCTCTGGGCCACGAGGGAGGCCGAGCCACCGGCTACCAGTGATTTGACTGTGTTACTCTGGCTGTAGTCAGCTACAAATTTCCGGGTAAGCTCGTAAGTGGTAACATAGCACTGGCCAGAGATGAGTGTGAAGGTGTTCACCAGGAATCCCCGGTAGAGGCCAGTCACTCCATCTGCTCGAAGGATCTTGACAAAGGCATCAAAGGTCCCATGGTAGAGGCTCTTGCCCTTCTGGACCTGCAGGCGGGTGCGGATGAGGGTGAACGGGTACACGCTGACCCTGATCATCATTGTCATAGCCACACCGAACACGTAGAACTTCTTCTTGTCTAGGTGCTCCCACTCGATGATCTGGATGTTCCGCTTGCCCTCCATGGTGCCCGGAGACCTGGGATTTGGGCAGGCGGGAGATGTGAGGAAGGTCGGAACTTCATTTCTTTCCCCTCCTGCCTAGGCTTCAAAGTCCACCTCTCAGGCTGTATCTCTTGGGACACTCACCTCAGCAAAGCCTAGCCTTCCAACAGCCTGGCTCTGCAGTCCACAACCCAGAGCATCGTCTCTGCACTTCTGTCTTTGACAAACCTTTTGAAATCCTTCCTCACCACACAGCAATGCTGACATCCCCACACCTCAGCCCTGACTCAGTGTGTAGGACTAACCATTCTGAACTCTGTCTCTACCTAGGTCTTGGCATCTCAATCCTGAAGAGGGACCATTCTCTGTCTGACCGACCTGGGAGTGCTAAATGCTGTGGACAATACATCTGCCCGGCACGATTCAAGGCCTACATGGATAACAGGATTCAAGGCCTACATGGATAACAGGATTCAAGGCCTACATGGATAACAGGATGTTACTGAGTGCCAGGGAGGAGTTCTTAGAGGCTGGATGACTCCTGGCTCCTCTGAAGAAGCACCCACCTCTGCCTGTAGATGCTCAATGTGGGTCACCTTACTAACATCTGCTGCCTGCTGACCTCACTTCTGTCCCCATGCTGGCTGCTCTGACCACCTCTGCACCCCCAACAATAATTTATATTTCCTCCAATCTACGTTAGAAGAAAGTATTGGGACAGGTGTGGAGAGGGATTTCGTACCACAGGACATCACCTCCTCCTCCCCACTCTCTAGGGAAAGGAGTATAAAAGTCAGGAACAGGTCAAAGGTCAGAGTCCTCCTGGGTCATTACCTTGCCCCAGAAAGAGAGAAGAGACACCTGAGTGGACTTCTCTGAAGAACCCAGAAAGCTGTAGGACCTGATTGTATCTGGGCTAACCCTGGGTGTACAAAACAACAACAAAAATAC
This sequence comes from Rattus rattus, assembly GCF_011064425.1. Classification (NCBI taxonomy): domain Eukaryota; kingdom Metazoa; phylum Chordata; class Mammalia; order Rodentia; family Muridae; genus Rattus; species Rattus rattus. Next base: position 65,141,719 of record NC_046156.1, on the reverse strand, counting down.
TTCTGGGAAAGGAGCAAATTGAGACTCTAACGGTCAAGCCATGCAACTGCTCAGCAGTGAAGGCGAGATGAAGCCGAGGGCTCTACTCCATGTGCTTTCCGTGCCACGGGAGCCAAACATCTCAGTGCAATTCTCTCTGTTTAAATTAAAACCAAGTCCTCCCATGGGAGGCAGTGTAAACGCCCTTGAGACTGCCAGTTCTCTCAGCCCTATTCCAGAGGACTGCCTTCTCTTTCTTAGTGCTCCTGTGGAGTGACTGAGCTTATTGGCTGAGCAGGCATGGTGTCATCACAAGACAAACAAAGCAGGGCTCAAGCAGGGACCTCTTGCTGGGGTCACGCACAAACTGCATGCTAGGCAGGGCAGAAGGGCAGAGCAACCAAGTACTCTGTTCTGAGAGCTGGCTCCCTGAGCACCTTCTCAACCTGTAACGCCAAGTCACCACTATGGGCGTCTCTACTGAGTCATCCCGAGGCAGAACCCACTGCTCCATTTCCCCTTTCTCCATCTCTCATGTGTGTCAACCAACCGTAAACACCCAGAAGGAAGCCAGGATTTCCCAAGGCCCGTAATCCTACAATGTCATAGTAACAGGAGGAGCCACTAAAGGTCATGACCCAAACAATAAGGCACGAATCAAACGGCTAAGAGGGTACTATACCCTTGGAATAAGTAAAGTTTCTCCTCTAAGAGTGGGATCTCAGCTTGCTCCAGTGTCCTATAACCTCCGGACGTCCTGCTGAAATATTGGTTTCTCTTGTTTCATCTGCTGGAAAATCCTCTTTGCAGAAATACGAATACAATAATTCCTCAGCCTTCTTTTCTCCTGATTCAGCCAGCCCAACTTCCTTTTGGCCCTCTGTCTGACCTATTTGTGTACTTGGCTCCAATTCTGGATTTTCTGGCACCTTTAAAACTGTTCATGGGGCTGGGGTTGTAGCTCAGTTGACAGAGCGACTGCCTAGCATGTACCCAGCCCCAAATTCAATCCCCGGCATGGCATAAAAAGAAAGAAAAAAAAAAAAAGATGGTGACCCATGCCTATAGGTCTAGCATTTGGGAGGTAGAAGATCACAAGGGTATAGTCATCTTTGACTATATGGCAAGTTTGAGGCCATTTAGGCTCACAAGAAATCCTGCTTTAAAATAAACCAACAACAATAGCATTGTTTGTGAATCATTAAGTGCCTTCTGTGCATCCCAACAGATCACCCAGACTAGGGAGCGTTTTATGCTTGAAGTTATCAAATGAAACAGAAAACAGACTAGCCCAAATATGCACCTGTTAACCCCACCCCTCACATAACACCCGTAACTGTTCTCTTGCTTTTCTTTGCTGCCGTTGTTTGCTTGGTGAGTTTCATGTGGCCCAGGCTGGCCTTGAACTCCTGAACCTCTTATCTGCAATTCACAAATGCAGAGATTATAGATGTGAACCGGGATAACCCTTGCCCAGTTTATTCCGTGACAAAGCCTAGGGCTTCCTGCATGCTATGTGCATTCTACCAACTGAACTAGATCATCGGCCCTTGGAGTTAATAACTGTGGAGGTATTTTAAATTAACAGTAAAGTATTTCTCTTACTGCACAAAGTTCTACTGAACAGGGATGCTCTAAGTTCTCACCTGCCAGAGTGGTTCACAGACGGCGAGGACATTAGAGTTATAGATGAGCAGAGCCAGCTGTGGTAGCACGTGTCTGTCACCCTAGCACAAGGGGGCTGAGGCAAGAGAAACAGGAATTTAAGGTCAGCCTGGCTTACACAGTAAGGTCCCATTTTAGGGGGTGGAAGAGACTTCAGGCCATACTGTAAACCTGCTGATTAAGAAATAACACTCTAGGGCTGGAGAGATGGCTCAGCGGTTAAGAGCACCAACTGCTCTTCCAGAGGTCCTGAGTTCAATTCCCAGCAACAACATGGTGGCTCACAACCATCTGTAAAGAGATCCAATGCCCTCTGGTGTGTCTGAAGACAGCTACAGTGTACTTATATATAATAAATGAATAAATCTTTAAAAAAAAAGAAAAGAAATAACACTCTAGCATCTCTAAATGGTTTACGTGGAGTGTCAAAATGTGGGGAACAGCATTGCTTTCCTTATTCGAGCCTGTCAGTTCTATAAGAATTATAACTACTCTCAGATTCCAACATCATTAGGACAAGGTTAGGAATCCTCTGATCCCATCCTTGGACATGGAAGCAATGATGACTAACTGGTCCATGCCAATCTTTTCGCTCGGCCACTCCCACCACTTCGGGGCAACGTTCGATAGTCAACCCCTGACCTAGGGGCTGCAATTCTCAGACAGAACGAAGACTTGCCAGCACCCTTTTATCTTTCTGCTCTCTTAACACTTTAGGCTCTGCATTCTGCGAGCTGTCACCCGCATGAACGTGAACGTAATTGTATGATGGAACACCTGTCCCTTCACTAGGTCCCGACTATGTTGCCTCGCAATCTAAGACAGTCTCCTCCCTCCGGCATGGTGAGGTTCCCACCAAGTCTTCATTGGTCTTCAGTAATTTCCACGTGATCCCTCATCACACACACCACATGACAATCCCCTCCACATACTCCACGTGACACCCTCCTTTATGCACCTTCTGTCTGGCTCTTGCACTGCCAATTCAGGGTCCTCGGGCATGCCCCTCGCCATGCTTCTCTAGCTGTCAGTCTCTCATGCTCCTCTGCCAGGACGAGATGCCTCGAGGGACTTGCCTTTCGTTGCCCAAACTGCAGAGCGGCTTCCCATGGCGATGCAGCCCCGCAGAGCAAACAGACAACCGCTGCCTCGCTGCCTCCTCGACAAGTCGATCCTTAGGCAACTCTGATCCTTCAAGCACCGTGGTCGCTTACCTTCTCAGACTCCAGCAGTTTAGCCGCGTCTGAGACTGGGACTCCTAGACTGCAGCACCCGCACTACCAACCAGTCCCAGCGACAGCCAAACCCAGTTCGCATCTTCCTTCATCTCGGCTGGGACCCCGGTACTGCCGGAACCGGAAACTGGGATGCTGTCATTCCTCCCACTGTGAAGCAGCCGTAATTCCACCAATGACATTATTAGCCTTTGCACCTCCCTCTAGAAGCGCCTCTTCCGCCATCTTGGATTTGGTAACTAGCACCGCCTCCTTTAGCTTCTATTCGCACTCAAGCCAACCACGCATGCGTATCCTGCTAGGGGACTTCGTAATTGGCTGACACATAAATCGGGAGGCAGAGGCCGCTGCTCCCTCCCTCCCTTCCTCCCTTCCTTTCTTTTTTTTTTCTTCTTTACTTTTCTCTTATCTTTTCTTCTCTTTTATTTTCGTTTCTTTCTGGGAAAAGTCTTGCTACGAAGGCCTGGGGAACGTCCAACTCATTAATTAATTCCCTTGCCTCAGATTTCCAAGTGCTAAGATTGCAGACCTGCTCTTCCACTCCTGGTTTCCCGGACTCTTCTTGACAATACAGTTAAGTCACCTTTTGTTTAAAGATCTAGGGGAATCTTTATACTTAAACCTAAATTTTAGAATTTGATTTTCAGTAGAGAGGAGCGGGAATCTAATCTTTAAGGTTTTTTTTAATAACTTTTCTCATTTTTGGAGCCCAAACAGTAGAGACAAAGGAAGGCAAGATAAGGTAGCTAATTTCCAGATATAGGAACTCAAAGTAGAGAAACAGCGAGCAGTGACACCGGCTCTGGGTCTGGTTTTACACAGATATAGATTTTTTGAAAGTTGTTTGTTTATTCTATACTTTCAGTCTAGGCTGGTTAGTTTTTGTTATTGTTTTTTGTTTGTCTGTCAGCTTGATGCTGGCTAGATTCATCTGGGAAGAGGGAATGTAAGTTGAGTAATTGCTTTCAGTGGGCCTGTAAGCCAGTTTGTTAGCACTTTATTGGTTAATGACTGATGTGGAAAGGTCCAGTGGAGTGTGAGCAAGGCTACCCTCGAGCAAGCTGAATGTGAGCCCAAGAAGAAAGCACTATGTATTCTCTCACAGTCTCCGTGTCAGTTTTGGCCTCTGCGTTCCTGCCTTGAGCTCCTGCCCGGCCTTCCCTTTATTATGAACTGTAACCTGTAAGATTAAATTAATCCAGGTTGAGTGTGATTGCACAAGCCTTTAGTTCCAGAACATAGGAGGCAAGGTAGAAGGATCTCTGTGAGTTCAAGGCCAACCTGGTCTACATAGTTCTAGGACCAACATGAATATATAAAGAGACTATTTCAAAAAAGATGAAAGAGGGGTTGGGGATTTAGCTCAGTGGTAGAGCGCTTGCCTAGCAAGGCCCCCGGGTTCGGTCCTCAGCTGGGGGGGGGGAGGATCAAAGAAAGGATCAAGTAGCTGGAGAGATGGCTCAGCGATTAAGAGCACTTACTGCTCTTCCAGAGGTCCTGAGTTCGAATCCCAGTAACCACATGGTGGTTCACAACCATCTGTAATGAGATCTGGTGCCCTCTTCTGGTGTGTCTGAAGACAGTTAGAGTGTACTTATATATAATAAATAAATCTTTAAAAAAAAGGATCAAGGGGTTGGGGATTTAGCTCAGGGGTAGAGCGCTTGCCTAGCAAGGCCCCCGGGTTCGGTCCTCAGCTGGGGGGGGGGAGGATCAAAGAAAGGATCAAGTAGCTGGAGAGATGGCTCAGCGATTAAGAGCACTGGCTGCTCTTCCAGAGGTCATGAGTTCAATTCCCAGCAACCACATGGTGGCTCACAACCATCTGTAATGAGATCTGGTGCCCTCTTCTGGTGTGTCTGAAGACAGTTAGAGTGTACTTATATATAATAAATAAATCTTTAAAAAAAAGGATCAAGGGGTTGGGGATTTAGCTCAGGGGTAGGCGCTTGCCTAGCAAGCGCAAGGCCTGGGTTGAACCCCAACTCTGAAAAAAAAAAAAAAAGGATCAAATAAATCCTTTGGCAAGTTGTTTTTGGTTTTGATGTTTATCACAACAATAAAAAGCAAACTAGGGGGGTTGGGGATTTAGCTCAGCGGTAGAGCGCTTGCCTAGCGAGCACAAGGCCCTGGGTACGGTCCCCAGCACCAAAAAAAAAAAAGAAAAAAAAAAAAAAAAAAAGAAGAAGAAGAAAAGAAAAGCAAACTAGGACACAGTCTTTCATTTTTATTTTTTTTTTTCAAAAATACATAAAGACAAAATTTGAATGTACTAATTAATGGATACCAGGTGACTTTGTTTTGTTTTGAAACAAGGTCTCACATTGTATCCCAAGCTATTTTGAAACTTACCTGCGCCCTAGGGTGACCTCAGATTTATAGCAGTGGTCCTACGTCGTCATGTCATCTTCTGGGATTACAGGCATTAGAGACATCATGATGGCCTCTGAACATTCATTTCTTTTCGGGGGTTTGGGGGAAAACTCCAACTCTCTTCTAGCTTTGCAGAATGTGGAGAGCTTTTGAGGCTGCCTTCTAGAAATTTGGCAGGAATTTGGCAGGAATTTGGCATTGGGCTGGGACAAGGAAGTAGCTCAAGATCCTGGTCATCCTGATATGTTCCTGAATAGCACAGGGCTTTGTTTAGTGCCTTATTTGTTCCTGACCTTATTCTTTGAATGTATTTAGAATGACATAAAAGCAGACTGGAGAAAATAAACCTGTATCAGCCTCAGCACTGACTGGAGTCATGCTATAATGTTGTCTTTTTTTTTTTTTTTTTTTCAATCCTTGATCACTCTCTTAAGTCCCTGTTGACTGACGGAACTGGCTTGGTTGGAGGAATGAATATACAAGCATATCTTTGCTATCTGTGATGACCTTCTGTGCACAAATTCCTTACTCCTCACTCTAACTGTAACTTTCCTTTCTCTCTCTCTCTCTCTCTAACACACACACACACACACACACACACACACACACACACACACACACACACACCTCTTTACAGTATCCTGTAACCAAGCTTCTCTCAATTTTCTTTTTTTAAAAAGTGTTATAAAGAACAATAATTCATTGGGGCTGGCTTACAGGTTCAGAGGTTCAGTTCATTATCATCCATGGCAGGACCCAGGCAGGCATGGTACAGGAGGAGCTAAGAGTTCTACATCTTCATCTGAAGGCCGCTAGCAGAATACTGACTTTCTCTCGACTTTCAACTTTCCTTTCGAGCACCTACATCAGTTGGCTCATAGCTACCTGCAACCCCAGCTCCAAGGCATCTGATACGCAGTTCTGACCACCGTGGGCACCAGCGTACATGAGCACATTGGCAACAGGACTGGGGCTGGGTCTTATTTTAATCAGCTGGGTGCTTGTGATTGGTGGAGGTTGTGATAGTGACTCAGATGGTTGTGTCAAGGAGAGAGTCATGTTTGTCACACAGGGACTCAAGCAGGAGGTGTCCTTGCGCCCAGCTGAACTGGATGCTGTTTTGTTTGTGTGCACTCTCTGTCTTTCACTCTCCTCAGAGGCAAGAATGGTATCCAGTTTGCTCATTGACACGTGCTCATCACACCACATTATAGTGCTCAGTAGATCCCAGCGACTAAGTGACTGGACTTCCAAGATGACACAGCTCCTGACTCACAAAGCAGCACTGTGGGATGCTAGAAGAGTTTCTGTGGAGGACAACAGTCGACGTGGATGGCATTGCAAACCCAAAGGACCCTCTTACCTCTAGTTCACTAAGGCCAGCTGTCTGTCCATCTTTGCTTCACCAAGGAGCAGGACTTTCAGGGCAGGCACAAGAGAATAGCAGATGCGCTCGTGGCTCAGTTGCAAAGGAGCTGGAAGCAAGACCCACAGTTCCTAAGGCTCTTTTCATTTTATTCTGAGTTTAACAAGAAGCTGCTTAGGCTCTGAGGCAGAATTGGGTTTAGAAAGCCCCTTTTCTTCTGGCATAGATGGGAGGTGCTGTCCGGGCCCACTCCTTACTAAGCAGCTATTGACAGTCGATAGATACTAGAGAAGATACTAGTCGTATGTCTCTGTCTGTCTGTCTGTCTGGTTGTCTCTCTCTTCTCTTTTCTTTTTAAAGCATATGTGGCCACTGGTCGATCTCCCAAGCTCCAGTGAATGGCCACGCAACCATGCACATATGGGCAGCTCTAATTGGACTTAGTGGGTCATCACCAAAAGGACATGAGATTCAAAGCAGCCATTTTGGAAGTAATTTGGGGAAACTGGAGAGAGAATGGGTATAGATATAATCATGTAGGAAATTCTCAAGAATAAAGAAAAATTAACAAAGAAACCTTGCTTCGTGGCTGGTTTGAATGCATTGACTAAAAGCAAAATGAAACAAAAGTGCTCTCAGTACTTCTGTGATGCTGAAGAAACTGCGTTTTATGCTAGGGAGCCATTTTGGTAATAACTAGCCATTTGTCTGTGACTCTGGGCCCTGTAAGATGGGTTCCCAGTTACCCTGACTGAATGAGCTGTACCCCAAAGTGTGCAGCTCCAACTATCCACTTGTCATGACCGACTGCTGTTTTGCTTCTCTAACTTTCTTAGGCAGATACCCAAAGATTGTTTCAGGTCGCCTTAACCACTTAACCTGGTAGAACAGACCAGTTTTTGCTTGTTTTCATAGACACTGAAGGCCTTTAAAAATTCTTCCTTCAATTCCCTTCTCACTGCAATCTAGAATTTGGCTCAGAGATTGTTCGTCCTGCTGGCAGCTAGTCAATAAGCCGTTCAATTGTAATTGGATTGACTCTATGCCATAGACTGTATGCTCTTCTCCCAGGGGTCACAAGCCCCATGATACTTCCCCTTGTGTCTTTAGTGAAGAGCAAGTCCAGATCTGTGTTCTCCGCTCTTATTCCCTGCGTCCCACCTTTCTGTCTGTCCCTTGTTTGAATCTGTGCCTTCCTGAAGGCTGTGAATCTGTGTCTAAGTCTGTGTGGATGTGTCCGTCCCAGCCAAGGGCTTTGCTCTGTCTTTGTGGAACATCACAGGAAACATCCCATGGGGAAGGAATTGTACTCTTTATAGAAACCTCTAACAGTTTTACAAGAGATTAAGTCACAGACTCCAACTGACCCAGAAAACAAACTGTACTATAAACATCACTGTTTATCAGGCATTACCCAAATACTATGTACAACATTTATGGGGAATATTCATTTTATAAGATTGCTTCCGATCTCTATTTTTGCTGTATTCAGTAAATGATTATTAGGACACACAGACATGTTACTCTGGGTCAGGGGTGTGGAGGAGTACATAATTTAAGGTTACAGCTATGCATTAGCTCAGAATGTAAGTGTCGATTACATAGGAATCCAAGGCAAGTAAGGTTGGTTGTTCTACTGTTCTCTTAAAGGCAGGTTAAACTAACAGGCTGAGCACACAGCAGGATATCCGTGTTAAGTCTTAAGTGACTTCAAGGCATATTATTAACTCTGGCTGTGAGGTTCAGAAAAAACTCCAGTCTCTTAGAAGGTAAGAGATTTTTATCATAACACATCACCACATAGCTCCTCTTTCCAGGAGTAGTGGTACAAACCTATAATCTTGGCTACTAGAAAGGATGAGGCAGGAGGATTTCAAGTTTAAGGCCTATTTGGGCTACACAGTGAGTTCATGGACAGATTGGGCCTTTTTTTTTTTTTTTTTAATCTCAAAAATAAAAAAAAATGGCCGATGATATAGTTTGGTGCTAGAACACTTGTGTAGCATATATCATGAGTCCTAGGTTTAATATAATGAGAGAGAGAGACAGAGAGAGAGAGACAGAGAGAGACTCTTGATAAGCATAGTAGTTCACATATGTAATCCCAACACATGGAACACTAAAGCAGGCAATTATCATGGGTTTGAGGCCAGCCTGGGTTACATGAGATTCAGAAAATATAAAAGATGGACGTTTGTTATTGATAATTGGTCACCATGACCAAGGATAGCATTTAGTTGGGGCTGGTTTACAGGTTCAGAGCTTCAGTCCATTATCATCAAGGCAGGAGCATGGCAGTGTCCAGGCAGGCCTGGAGCTGGGGTTGCTGAGAGGTCTACATCTTCATCTGAAGGCAACCAGGAAAAGACTCCTTTCCAGGAAGCTAGGAGGAAGCCTCTTCCGTATTGGGCAGGGCCTGAGTGTATTGCTCCTAAAGACAGGACCTCAAAGCCCACTCCGACAATGACACACTTCCTCCAACAAGGCCACCCCTCGTAATAGTGTCACTTCCCATGGGCCGAGCATATACAAGCACCACATGGGGTTAGCATTGGCCTCCTATTCAGAGAATTCAACAGGAGCTGTAGAGATGGCCCAGCAATTAAGAACGCTGATGGTTCTTTCAGGAGACCTGAGTTTCGCTCCCAGCACCTACACTGGATGGTTCCTAATCCCCTGTCACTCTACCTCCTGAAGAGCTGGTGACTTCTCCAGGACTCCTTAGGTATCTGCTCCACATGTTCATACCCAAACACAGACACACTTAGGCACATAACTGAAAATAAAACCAGCGTTTTAAAGGGGGCCTGGAGAGATGGCTCATCAGTTAAGAGTTCACAGTAGCCCATGACTCCAGTTCCAAGAAATCCACTGCCTCCTTGGGCACCAGGCATGCACACAGTGCACAGGCAACATGTGTGAGCAAAACATCATACACAAAAAATAAATCCAAAAATAAAAATGAAAACCATTGAAGATCCATGGAGTGATTCGGAGTGTGCTGCTCCTGCAGAGACAGGGAGTTCACTCGCACACCGTCTGACTCACTGACATCTGTAACTTCAGATCCAGGGGACCGGACTCCTTTGGCCTCTGTGGCCACCTACAGGTGTGTACAGGGTAAACACAGGCACACGTGCGTGCATGCACACATATACACACAGGTACACACATACATAGGTACATGCATATGCTTAATTACAACATAATTGAAAATAAGAACTCACAGAGAATTGTAAAAGTGGAAAAAAATGTTTACCCAAAATCAAGCAAGGGGCTGTCAAGATGGCTAAGTAGGTAAAGAGGCTTGCCACCAAGTCTGATGACTTGAGTTTGCTTTCCAGAATCTATATGGTAGAGAAAGAGAAATGGCCCTCCCATAAGCCCTCTGAGCTCCGCTCACCTGCTGTGGCACTTACTTACCTGCACCCCTGCTCACACATAAATAAATAAAATTAATAAACATAATAAAAAGCAAAGCGGGCTGGAGGGCTGGCTCAGCAGTTAAGAGCACTGACCATAGGGGTTGGGGATTTAGCTCAGTGATAGAGCACTTGCCTAGCAAGCGCAAGGCCCTGGGTTTGGTCCCCAGCTCCGAAAAAAGGAAAAGAAAGAAAGAAAAAAAAAAAAAAAAAAAAAACCACGGCCCTCCCCTCCCAGAGGTTCTTAGTTCAAATCCCAGCAACCACATGTTGGCTCACAACCATCTGTAAAGTGGGTCCGATGCCCTCTTCTGGTATGTCTGAGGACAGCTACAGTGTACATACACACATAAAGTAAATAAATATTTAAAAAAAAAAAAAAAAAAGCAAAGCATTAGAACATCTCAGAAAGAAACATCTTGTGAAGAGTGACCGAAGACCACAAGGGGAAATGTGCTCAAAGGCCCTGGGGACCATTGGAAGCTTTCTTTTTGGGGTGTTTAAAAGAAGTTTGCTCTCAGTGGTAGAGCGCTTGCCTAGTAAGCCCAAAGGCCCAGGTTCAGTCCCCAGCTCCAAAAAAAAAAGAAAAAAAAAAAAAAAAAAAGTTTGCTGCTTTTTTTTTTTTTTAAGATTTATTTATTATTTATACAGTATTCTGCCTGCATTTATGCCTTTACACCAGAAGAGGGCACCAGATCTCACCACAGATGGTCATGAGCCATGATGTGGTTGCTGGGAATTCATCTCAGGACCAGAGCAGTCAGTGCTCTTAACCTCTGCGCCATCTCTCCAGCCCCACGTTCCATTGTTTTTTAAGATTAAAAAAAAATGTAGCCAGTGTGTGTGTGTGTGTGTGTGTGTGTGTGTGTGTGTGTGTGTGTGTGTGCACACGAGTGAGGTCCCCAAGGACACTAGAGGAGTGAGTCAGATCTCCTAGAAGTGGGTTTACAAGCAGTGTGAGTCTCTTGACATGTGTGACCTAAGAGACTTGGGTTCTCTTCAAGAGCAGTTCATATGGACAACTGAAGGGAAAAGCGGAGCTGCGCCTGGACACACGGCCCAAGCTCAGTTTCCAGCACCCATGTGGCAGCTCACAACTACCTAATACTCCAGGTCCAAGGGATCTGACAGCCTCTTCTGGACCTGCAGGCATCAGCTATGCAGGTGATGCACATACATATACATACATGATACATGTAGGCAAAACAGTCAGGCACATAAAATAAAAATTTCTAAATCTTAAGTACCCACAACTGGCGCTGGAGAGATGGCTCAGAGGTTAAGAGCACTGACTGCTCTTCCTGAGTTCAATTCCCAGCACCCACATGGTGGCTCACAACCATCTGTAAAGAGATCGATGGCCTCTTCTGGTGTGTCTGAAGACAGCTACAGTGTGCTTATATATAATAAATGAATAAGTCTTTAAAAAAAACAAAACAAAACAACAAAAGAACTTAAAAAAAAAAAAGGACCCACGACTAGGCACCTTATAACACTTATTGGGGGGTTGGGGATTTAGCTCAGTGGTAGCGCTTGCCCTAGCAAGCACAAGGCCCTAAGGTTGGTCCCAGCTCAAAAAAAAAAAAAAAAAAAAAAAAAAAAAAAAAAAACACTTATTGGAATGGCTCTGAGAAATAGAAAAAACACAAGTGTTGGAAAAAAGAATGTAAGGACATTGGAGACGGTGTGAAGTAGAAACTTCTGGTTTCTTTGGAAGTCAGTTATGTGAAATGATGTTTTGCTTGAGCACACAGGTGATAGCGGACATGTGAAAGGACACGTGATGAAGGAGTATAAATATGACCCCGCAGGCAGAGGGAACTCGAGCATTGGTTTGCCTTGCTCTGCCTTGCTAGCCTTCGCTGATGACGTGCATGGATTGGTCACCTTATATTGCATTCCTGAGCTTTGCCTGTGATGACTTTATAAAGAGGAACTCACCAAAGAACTTGTCTCAAGATTCCTGCAGCCTCTGCAGGCTCAGGCCGACTGGAGAGCCAAGGTTTCTTCCGGATTGAGCTGCCTTGCTGATTCATGTGTGGTGTCCCCCGAGTGGACCGGGCTGCAGTTGCTGGTTCATGTTTGGTGTTTGCTAGTGGACTGGGCTGAGGACAGTGAAGGTTGGACTTTCATCCCAATCGCAACAGTGTGATTCCTGTGACACAATAGAACCACATTAGTGAGTACTGTCACACAATAGTGTGAGCACTGTCATACCATAGTGTCACACAATACTGGGAGTGAGTGTAGTCGAGGCCACTGAATCTTATCCTAAGAACTATTTCTAAACTATTCCACTTCCCCCATATCCTAATACCTTTCTTTTCCACCACCTCTGGTAGAGGGAGGGCTGGAAGGCAGGTTGACCCCTTATTAAAGTAGGCTGAGAAAAATATTTGCCTGCACTCGTATGTACAATAGGTAGAGAGTGTGAAGGGGTGAGGAGCACAGGGTGAGGGTGAGGTCCTCCCGAAGGCCAACAGAATTGCCACGGTATGGTCCATTTGCTCTGCTTCTGGGTATGATCAAAAGAATTGGGAGCATTTTTATTTCTGTGTTCATAGCAGCATTGTTCATCGTAGCCAGAACATGGGAGCAGGCTCAGCAGCTATGGACACTGAATGAGAAAGCAAAGTGTATGTGTGTATCACCATGCAGGAAGGAAGGGGGATGAGAGGGATATATTAGGCAGGCTCTCCACAGGGAGGAAAAAGGATGGATGGATGGATGGATGGATGGATGGATGGATGGATGGATGGATGGATAGGTAGATAGATAGATAGATAGATAGATAGATAGATAGATAGATAGATAGATTATTAGAGAAACTGGCTCCCATGATTATGGAAGTTGAGGAATCCCACAACACGTTCCTTACAAGCTAGAGCCCCAGGATGTAGGTAGGGTTGCTCAGTACAAGTTCAGAAACCTCAGGACCAAGTGTGGTTCTCCACTTGAGACTAAGAAGCTGGGACACAGGGGTTGGGGATTTAGCTCAGTGGTAGAGCTTTGCCTAGGGCGCAAGGCCCTGGGTTGGTCCCCAGCTCAAAAAAGAAAAAAAAAAAAAAAAAAAAAAAAAAAAAAAAAAAAAAAAAAAGAAGCTGGGACACTGGTGTTAAATCCTAGAGTCTGGAAGGTCACTAGATAGTGCCGGCCACTTCAAAGGTGGCTCTTTCCCAGCCAGTGCTGTCTGTTTGCTCTAGAAACAGCCTCACGGTTCTGCCAGCTTTCTAGGTGTTCCCTAGCTCAGCCTAGCTGGTCTCTGGAGTTATCCACCACAGGGACTAAATGGTTCAAGAAGCCTCTGGGTGAGTCTTAAAGACAACCAGAAGTATGAGGGGTTGCTGGAGCAGGAGAGGCAACTGGGCTCTGAGGCAGGGAGGGACCCAGGATGCTGGAAAGACGATTATTTTCTTGCTCATTCCTCCAACCAAGAGGAGAAATTGGGATCAACCAAGAAAGGCTACCAAGGTTCCCGAACAGCTCAGCAAAGCCCTGGAGCCCAGTCTCAGTCTCAGGCCCTCCCGGGGCTTCATTCGAGAAGCCCTTGTTCTAAAGGCCTTAGGTGCAGCAAGATTAGTTGGGGGAAGGCCGGGGTGGAGAAGGCAGGGCCTTTTGTTCAGTGCCTTTGAGAGTATGAGGAAGAAAAGGAGTCCATAAGGGGAAAAGAAATGAAAGGAAAAAATTGCCCCAGTAAAAGCCAAAAACAGCCGGTGGTGGTGGTGGGACACACCTTTAATCCTAGCACTCTGAAAGCAGAGGCAGGAAGATCTCTGTGAGTTTGAGGCCATCTTGGTCTACAGAATAAGTTCCTGGACAGTTAGGACTACACAGAGAAACAAACAAAACACAGGCATGCCCAACTCCCTGATGCACACATAAAATTTTTTTAATTGAAAATTGGAAATGGAGTTGGTAAGATGGCTCCGTGGTTAAGAGCACTGACTGCTCCGCCAGAGGTCCTGAGTTCAAATCCCAGCAACCACATGGTGGCTCACAACCATCTGTAATGGGATCCGATGCCCTCTACTGACCTGAATATGTATATGCAGCAGAGCACTCGTGCATTGAATAAATAAAGGAAAATAAGGAAGGAAGGAAGGAAGGAAGGAAGGAAGGAAGGAAGGGGAAAGGAAAGGAAAGGAAAGGAGAGGAAAGGAAAGGAAAGGAAAGGAGAAAAGAAAATTGGAAACAAAAAAGCAGCAGCAGAGAAGTAAATGCCAAGGAGCGAGGAGAGGTGAGATTGTTTTTTGAATGTAGAGCTTCCAAGGTGGAAAGACCATAGAGCCATCACACAACAGTGTGAGCACTGTCACACAACGGTGCCACACCACAGGATGAGAACTGTCTCACAGTAGTGCCACACAATAGTGAGTACTGTGACAAAACAGTGTTACACAACACGGGTACTGTCATACAATAGTGCCCCACAATAATGAGTACTGTCACACAGCAGTGTGAGCACTGTCATACAATAGTGTCCCACAATACTGAGTCAAGGTCATTGAATCTTATCCTATAAGTGGCTGAGGGTATATTTTGTGGTATGTGGACTTGCCACAATTTAAAACAAAAGATTTATTTTTATTTTTTGTGTATGCTATGTTTTACCTATGTGCATGTATGTCTGGTTACTGCAGAGGCCAGAAGAGGGCTTCAGATCCCCTAGAATTAGAGTTACTGACTGTTGTGAATCACCGTGTGGTTGCCAAGAATTGAACCCAGGTCCTCTGCAAGAGCAGGTAATGTTCTTAACTGCTGAGCCATCTCTCCAGCCCCCACTCGTGTGTGTGTGTGTGTGTGTGTGTGTGTGTGTGTGTGTGTGTGTGTGTGTGTGCGCGCGCGCACATATAGGTACAACATCACATGTGTAAAGCTCAGATTTCAGTAGGTCCCAGGGATTGGACTCAGGTCAAACAGGCTTGGTGGCAAGTGCCTTTGCTCGCCCAGCCATCTCACTGGCTCTAAGAACTTTAACAAGCTCAACAGTAGAAGGCTGGCGAGGGAAGAGGCAGCTATGGTGTGACTGAGCAGAGGTCACAGTTAGGCTGTTGTTACAGACACAGTGGCGATCTTAGAGAGGTCACACAGCAGAAGGGTGAGAGAGCGATACCACAGGGGCTCAGAGAGAGCTAGGGAAGGGCAACGGGACTCTTGGGTGTTGTTCAGTGGTAACAGGAAAGGGAAACCAAGCACGAACTAAATAGCCAGAGTTATGGGGAAGGTTATTGGCTTTTCGGTTTTGGTGTTTTGAGACATTCTGGTAGCCCAGGTTGTCTCCTGTCTTTATTTAGCCAAGGCTGATTTCCAGCTCTGGGTTCTCTTGCCTCTCCCTCCTGAGTGCTGGGATCACAGGTAGATGCCCCTAAACCCGTGTGTTCGGTTTTACACGGTCTGTGCACACCCGTAGTCGGAAGGAGGGAGGCGGCTAAGTGAAGCAGAAGCCCTGTGGGATTACACTAAAGAACAGAGGTTAGGCAGGCAGCCTGTCTGGCAGACAGAGGAAAAGGCAGCGTGGGGAAGTGTGGAGACAGACGGACGGGGCCAGGGTGGGGGTGGCTATGGAGCACCTCCAGAAACTGTGGCTGGGGGCAGAGCTGAGCTGGAGTCACGATGATCAGGAGTGTGGGAGTGCCTGCCAGGGACAGCAGGTGTGGCAGCCAGTCTCACAGGCACTGCCGAGGCTGGTCCACACAGTCCTAGCTCTCTCTGCCTGGAGCCCAGGGAAGGGCTGGCTGGGACAGGCAGGAGCTGCAGAGTGTCACCTACAGACCTGGCCCTCCACGAAGCTATCCTGGTGGGAACTTGGCCATAAGGAAAAAAAAAACAGCACACCATAAGCTTTGTTTAAAGCTTATATCTTTTTTAATAAAAAATAAATTGTCTGTGACAAGCAGTTTTCTGAATCCCAAAACAAAGGGAGGAGGAAGAGGTCAAGGGTCAGCCACACTAGACAAGTGAACAACAAGGCTCAGATTATGCCCACCATTCTAGCCAGGGCAGAGACAATAACAATCTGTCCAAACTGAAGCAAGAAGGAAGGTGGTTAGACTTCAGAAATGACTTTCCCAAACACATGGCATGATTGGTAAGGGAAACACAAGGGGCCAACTCCATAAAGAATCTTGGAGACCCTTGGAGGAGGGAGGGCTGGTGTTCAAAGCAGCAGCTGCTTCTAGGGTGGCAGCTTTCAGGATGGAGTTTGCAGGAATGGCCCCAGCTCACTCACTCGGATGCTTGGGTCTGTCACCACAGAATGCTACACAGCCACATCTTTCAGGGTCCTGGAGAATGTTTGTTGCAGGAGGGCTCTTGGGGTCGGTCAAAATCAAAGAATCCCGTCTGTCTCTCTGCCATGGTGTGGAGACAGCCCATGTGCTTGCATAAGAGAGTCCCACAAGGGAGGCCTTACTGGGCGCTGTAGGTGGCACAGCAGGAGAGCCTCCTACCCTGGTCAGAGTGGCACCGTGCATGCCTGGCCTAGCCAACATGGCCAGCGATCCGTGTCTCAGTTTAAGCCACTTCAGCGCCCAGATGGTTGTTGTCAGCATCTACGTCGCTGGCAGAGGTCCTGTGGTCCTTGGAGGGCTGGAGGTGCTGTTCCCTGCTCAGTGGGGCCTTTTCCCTGGGGGGCAGCATCCCACAGCCCTGAACCTTACCCCGAGCCCGAAGCACTCCCAGTGGGGAAGCAAGGAGGAGAGTGAGCACTCCCAAGAGCACAATGGCCAGGAGGACAGTAACGATGAGAAAATGGGGCCAGTAGGACCGCTGGGCAGCCATAGAAGCCCCGCCTCCGACCCTGGTCAGTGGGACCTGCACTCGCTCCCGGGGAACGCCCGCCAGCTCAGGATCCAGTGCCAGGGGCTGGTCCTGGCTGTCTACCCAGTAGGAGACCACAGGGTACGAATAGCCGTTCTCAGTGGCCACGCACTGGTAGAGGCCCCCAACGCCATCCTGTGGCAGCAGCAAGAGGGAGCCATTGTAGACAGTAGAAGAGGCTTCTGGGATTTTGGCTTTGCCGTGACTCCAGTGGTAAGAGGCCAGTGCTGACAGCTGGGGGCAGGGCAGCTCCAGGATGGAGTTGGGGACTGTCAGGACTTCTTTAACTGGAGAGAAGCAAAGAGGGGGCACGTTCAATGGGGAGGGAGGGAGGGATGTGGGAGAGCCAGTCTTACTCACATCTGGTCTCACTCTGTAGCCCAGGCTGGCCTTGAACTCTCAGCAGTCCTGGAGTCTGGGATTACTGCTATGGACCCCCATGCCTGTCTGTATTCTAATTCCATTTCCACTCTCAAGCTCAAGACCCAACCCTTCTCTATCTCCAAGCTAAGCCCCAAACTAGCCCCGAGTCTTTCTCCATCTAACGTCTAACCAGATCAACCCTTAGCTTCTGAGATCAGCTGATTGGACCTGTTCAGAGAGACCTGGCTATAGGCAGCCACCAGTATTACTAATTCCAACTCAGACACCAAACCCACTTCGACCTCAACCTGAACCCTAGTGTGGCCTCCAGCTTAGTATGCCTCTCCTTCTACTGTCCGCTTCACATCCTGAATTTGGGAATTTAGATCTCAGCCTAGGCGGGTACTGCAGACAGAAGCCAAGGGGCAGAAAAGCCAGCCCTGCCTGAAGCTCTCCAGTCCCACACTCACTGAGCTGAGGGGAGCTCTGACGCCGGGGGCTCCTGGCCATGGGGCCACGGGCGCATGCCCACTCCGGGTTGCCGCGTTCCATGTCCTGCTTCCAAGTCCTGAGAAGACAAGGCAAGCAAACTCAGCTCTTAAAACAGACCAAGTTGGGGGCTGGGGATTTAGCTCAGTGGTAGAGCGCTTGCCTAGCAAGCGCAAGGCCCTGGGTTCGGTTCCCAGCTCCGAAAAATAGGAAAGAAAAAAAAGAAAAGACCAAGTTGGGGGGTGGGGGGCAGATTAAAGGGAGGAAGGGAGAAAGACTAGGTAGAAGGCAAGAGCAGCTTCGAAGCTGCCCTGCAGAAGGTCACCTGTGAGAACTGGACCCAGAGGTGCCCTTTTGAAGGGGAGAGGAACAGTAACAGAAGCTAGAGAAGGGGAAACTAGGCAGACTGTCTTCAGCCGCCGTACAGGACCAGCACTCACAGGGGAGAGCCAGACAGAAGGCTGCACAGTCTTGATTCAGGGTCCCAGGCACAGTGAGGGTCCCTGGCAAGGACACAGTCCACACAGCTCTTATAGACACTGCAGTTGGCCCTGGGAACCCTCCAGATGCCTTCAGAGAAGCCTGCGAACACTGCACCCTGGGAAAGAGAGGGAGGAGTCAGGAGCCCTAGCACCCTGGCCCGGGCTCCCCAGGTGCCTCCCACAGGAAGAGCCTGTCCTGTTCAGGTCCCTTCTCACCTGGGTGGGGGCCAGCTGCAGGTTCTGAACAGGTTCAGAGTTAGGGCTCAGCTGAATCTCCTCCACAAGATAAGCACTGCTGTTCTGAGGCACCACGGCCTTGTGCAGGGACCCCGTAGCTGAGAGACAGAGACGAGGTAGAACTTCCTCCCATCACTGTCCTCACACACCCCCCAGCAAGCTGGGCACAAGGCATGCAGGTCACTCAGTCCCTCCACAGCCCGGGGATGGAGGGGTGGTGGCGGTCTGCCTTCCTTAGTGACAGGGTCTCGTTCTGCTACTCAGGTCTCACTGTGTAGCCCTTGGCTGGCCTCACACTCACTAAGTAGACTAGGCTGGCCCAACATTTACAGAGATCTGCCTGCCTCTACTTCCCACATACTAGAACTAAAAGCATGTACCACCACTCCATGTTCTTTTTTTTTTTTTCCTTTCCTTCTCTTTCTCCCCCGAGACAGGGTCTTTATTCTACAGTTCGAACACTTGGGAGTTAGAGGCAGGTGGATCAGAAGTTCAGGGTCAATGTTAGCCACATAATAAGTAGGAGACCGGCACAGGCTTCATGAGACTGGGGGATGGGGAAAGGTTGGGGGTGGCCGGCTCCTACCCTTCTCCAGGTCACCCTTGATGCTCCTTTCAGTCAAGCATCCCTTCCCAATCACTCCTCCGGCCTTTGATATGGCTCCTCCCAGAAGGCAGGCAGCGCTTTCTAAGACTGGACTATAGATTGGGGTCTATATTCCCTGCTGACTGAAAGCTCAGGGAGAGACTGGATGTCCTGCTGTGGGACTGTGCCTCCTAAGTCCAGCAGGGGGCTCACACACTAAATACCTGTTAAATTATGAACTGAACATGTGGATGGCCTCGAAGGCTTCCTACCTCAGCCTGGGTTTGGGCCCCTGCTCTGGTCATCCCAAGTATATTCTGGAAGCCATACTCACAGGTACCCAGGTAAAGGACCACATGGCTGCTCCCGTCAAGGCCCTGAGCTGTTTCCACGGCAAGCTGTGTGTACTCCACGCCAGACTTCACCAGCAGGGGGGCTCCTACCACATGCTCATCCATCAGAAAATGGTCCTTCATGAAGGTCAAGGCTTTGTCAGAGGAGGGGCCCATGGAGCACTGGCGGAGGAGGGAAGCAGAGTGTGTCAGCTCCTGAGTGGGTGTACCCTTCCCTCTTTCTCTACCACCCCCCTTTGCCCTCTTTCCTCAGGTGGTGGGTAAACTCAGACCTCTGCGAGGTTGAAATGGCCTAATAAGTGAAAAGTAGCCAGTGTGGGGTGGGGCCAGCTCGGGGTGGACCCGCATGCCCTGTGGACTGGGTCAGCTATCTTCACCGCCCTTCTCTTCCACGCCTGCATCAACGCCAGCACGAAGCATGGTGAAGATTCCTTCAAGCAAGCACCTCGCTTTACTATGTCTGGTCCCTGGCAAGGCAGTCGGTGACAGAATGAAGGTGTGACAGAAACGGGCGGTGTGGCAGTTTTGCGTGAACTTGCTGCATGACTTGGGGGAGTTCCTCCTCCATTCTGAGTCCTCTTTCTCTCACTCATACCCGAGGGTGTTAGACCGGCTGTTCCTTCGAGGCCCTGACAACTGGAGAGAGTCTCTGCTCAAGAATTAATTAATTGCCCTTCCTTTCCAAGAGCATCGTCCTGAGGCCAGTCCCAACTGTCACCTACAAGCTGTGTGGTGTGGCTACGGCGATGTGTACTAGCACAACTTTCCTCATCTCTTTGAGACACAAACACCTGTAAAGTGAGGGGACATCTATCATCCCATTTTTGTGCCAGCAAAGAATGCGTGTGCCTATTTTTTTTTTTGCCTCCTCCTACGGAGATTTTTAAAAATATGTTTTAACTATTTCACTTTATTATTTTTTCTTTGTGTATATGTGTGAATGAGTGCACATCCATGAGTGCAGGTACCTGTGGAGGCCAGAGGTATCACATCCCTGAACCTGCCTGACATGGATGCTGGGAACAGACTCCAGGTCCTTTGCAAAAACCAATAAGCACTCTTAACCACTGAGCCACCTCTCCAGCCTCTCAAACACTTAAAAATTCCAGACAAGGCCTTGGTGAATAGCCCAGGCTGGCCTTGAACTCTCAATCTGTCTCCTGAGTACTGCAATTACAGGTGTGAGCTACCTTATTCTATGTAGTTAAGCACACAGCCAAGGAACACCAGAATCAGGGGTAAAACTGCTAACGAGACAAACTGAACCACTCAGAAAGAAAAGAAACACAAACCCAAGAGGAAGCCAGGTGTGGTGGCACATGCCTTTAATCCCAAGACTGGGAAGACAGACTGTGAGTTCAAGGTCTGCATAGCAAGTTCCAGGACAGCCTGGGCTATCTAATAGAGAGACCTGTCTCCACACTCCCCTCCCCCACGGTTTCTCTCTAACTTTATATGTGTGGGTGTTTTCCCATGCATGTCGTCTGTGTACAATGGCATGCCTGAGGCCTAGGACGACCACAAGAGGGTGTTGGGTCCCCAGGAACGGAGACCTCTTTCCAGACCCTGATTTATTCATTTATTCACTTATTTTTAACTAGAAAGAGAGAAAAAAGGGAAGAGGGGGAAGGAGAGGAAAAAACAAAAAACACCAAAGAGAAAACAAAAACAATTCAAAGAGAAAAAAATGTGAGAGAAAACTCATCCTTTTCCTGAGAGGGAGAGGGAGCTAACTTGTTCCTGAAATAGGAGGAGCCCTTACAGGAAGAGAACAGGCAGGTAGCACACACCTCCCATGGGAGGAGTAGCCGACCTCAGTAAAACAGCCAGCTCACCTTCAAGACTCTGACCAAGTCTCTAATCTGACAAGTGCCATTTACAAGAATACTGACCTGGACCTGGTGACTCAGGCCTGTAAACCCAGAACATAGGACGCACAGGCAAGAGGATCAGGAATTCAAGGTTGTCCTTAGCTAAGATGAGAGTCCCAGAACACACACACACACACACACACACACACACACACACACACACACACCACACACACACACACACAGAAAGACACACATGTACACAGACACAAGCACACAGAGAGACACAAACACACGGACACAGACACAGACACACAGACACAAACACACACAAAGACATGCACAGAGACACACACAGACACATATGTACACAGACACAAGCACACACAGAGACACAAACACACGGACACATACACAGACACACAAACACAAACACACACACAGACATGCACAGAGACACACACACACACATAGACACACATACAGACATAAATACACTCAGAGACATGCACACACAGAGATACGCACACACGCACACACAGCTCCTCTAGGGAAACTACACCACAGGAACAGCACTAGGATCTACACTGAGCATCTCTGTAGGACAAGGAAGTAAACTGAAAAAGAGTGGTATCGGGGGTTGGGGATTTAGCTCAGTGGTAGAGCGCTTGCCTAGGAAGCGCAAGGCCCTGGGTTCGGTCCCCAGCTCCGAAAAAAAGAATCAAAAAAAAAAAAAAAAAAAAAAGAGTGGTATCGCAGAGGGTGGAGCTCATTGATTGAGAACGCTTGATGATGACAGCAAACGCCTTTAACACCCAGAACTTGGTAGGCAAATCTGTTCTTCAGAACCAGAGTTTGGTTCCCAGCACCAATGTTGGACGGCTTACTGGTAACTCCAGCCCCAGGGGACCTGACCCCTCTTTTGGCCTCTGCAGGCCCCTTCACACGTGTGGCATACCCAGAAACACACACATGTCCACACACATAAACAAAAATGAAAGAGCCTAACTATAAAAAATAAATCTCAAAAGGAAAAAATATAAATTACAAGAGACTTAAAAGAACAATCTGTAGATCTCATTTGAATCTTGACTCAAGTAAACAAACCATATTTTTTAAAATCTGGGGGCTGGGTAGCTAGATGATGACAGCAAACGCCTTTAACACCCAGCACTTGGTAGGCAGATCTCTAAGTTCGAGGCCAGCCTGGTCTACAGAGTGAGTGCCAGACAGCTAAGATTACACAGAGAAACCCTGTCTCGGGGGAAAAGAAGAAGTGGGAGGAGAAGTGGGAGGCTGGGGAAATGTATGGAGAGGCTGGGGAAGTGTCTAAACCTAAGGATCTGAGTTTGGGTCCCCAGCAGCCCCATAAAAGCCAGGTGCATGAGTGCCTGCATTGCCAGTGCTGGGAGGTGGGGAGGTGACGCTCTCTAGGGCTGGCTGGCCAGCGAGTCTAGCCAATCAGCAAGTCCAGGTTCAGTGAGAGATCACTCTCAAAAAACAAGGAGAAAAGCTGAACACTGTGGACTCAGTGAGTGGGAGGCCAAGGCAGGCAGAGCTCTGTGATGTGACGGTCAATCTGGTCTAAAGAGTTCCAGCCAATCAGGACGATGGAGTAAAAAGAAAGAGAAGAATAAAGATGGAGTTACACATGAGGAAGAAACAGAGCACTGACCACTGGACTCTAACGTGCATGTACACACACATGTACACAGATATACACACAAACCTGTGTATATGTACACACAGCAAAGAACCCTTTATGCCAAGGGTTCTTAACCTCCCTAACACTGCGACTCTTTAACACCTCATGTTGTGGTGACCCCCAGCCATAAAATTATTCACTGCTACTTCATAACAGTAATTTTGCTACTGTTATGAATCATAATATAAGGATCTGTTTCCCAATCATCTTATGTGACCCCTGTGAAAGGGTCATTTGACCCCTCCCCCGCGAAGGGGTTGCAATCCCTACGTTGAGAAATACTGCTTTGCAATATCTCAGATGTTTTGGACTGTGAGTAGGGGCGCGTGTCTGTCTTCACAGCACTTGAAAGAGAGAGGCAAGAGAATTACAAGTTTGAAGCCAGGCTAAGTCACACAGCAAAGCCTCTTTCAAAAGAATAAATTAAAATAAGGGGGCTGTTGGAGAGATGGCTCAGTGGTTAAGAGCACTGACTGCTGTTCTTCCAGAGGTCCTGAGTTCAAATCCCAGCAAAATCACATATCTAAAATAAGGGGGCTGGACAGAGGCTCAGCAGTGAAGAGTACTTAACTGATCTTGCAGAGGATCTGAGTTCAGTGCCCAGCACCCACATGGTGGCTCACAGTACCTACCACTCCAGTTCCAGGAGATCCAGTGCCCGTTTCTGACCTCCTCAAGCACCGAGCACACACATGCCACACATACATACATGCAAACAGAACAATCATACCTATGAAATAAAAGTAAGTTCCAGAATGGGAGGCTTGCATTCAGACTCCATCACTCCTGCATCTCACTGCCTACTACAGTGGCACAGGCAAAATAAATCTCTCTCAAACGAAAAAGAAACCAGGAGAAACAGTTCAAGAAAAGTCTTCTGCGCTGATGTCTTGGAGATGGAAGCCCAGGCCTTGCGAGTGCTATACCCTTGTGAATGTTTTACCTACGTGTGTGGGAGCTCAAAGGAGAATGGCTCCCGTAGGCTCCTGGGTTTGAATGCTTGGCTCCCCCTGACCCACACTGGTGAACTGCTTAGGATTAGAAGGTGTGACTGGATGGGGGAGGGATGTCACTTGGGGTGGGCTTTGAGGTTTCAAAAGCCCACACCAGGCCCAGTGGCTCTTTCCTCATGCCTACAAATCAGATAGAAAGCTCTCAACTACTGGGCCTGCACTGGGCCTGCCTACCGCCATGCTTCCACCATGGACTCACCCTCTGAAGCTGTTGCAAGCCCCCAATTAAATGCTTTCTTTAATGAGCTGCCTTGGCCATGGTGTCTCCTCACAGCAACAGAATAGTGACTGAGACACAGAGCACAAGAAAAGCTCTTAAAAGCCAAGAAAATAAACAAAATGTCCAGGCTAAAGTGGTCCACTGGGCACCCAATTCAACACAGAGACCAGGCAAGCTCAGTATGGAATAAGTGAGCACTCAGGACTGGCTGGGTGGCTCAGCAGGTAAAGGTCCCTAATGGAAAGAGAAGTGACTTTCTGTAGGCTGTGCTCTGAGCATACATAATTCCAGAAATACGTAATTTAAACGGTAAAAGAGTCCAGTGAGGGAAAACAAGTTACACCCAAAAGGTTAGGTATCCGAACAGCTTAGGAAATCTCCGAAACAGGTAACAGAGTGAGCCTTGCAAAGCTTGTGGGAAATGGTTTCATGTTCCTAGCCAAACCATCTACTGTGTGAGTGGGATAAAGGTGATTTCCTCATTCAACATCTCCAAAATGTACCTGCCCATGTCTTTATCAGGACTCTATACTAAAATGAAGTAGTTTAAGGCGAGGCGGAGGGCTGGGGACAGCCCCGCTAATAGAGTTTCTGTCCGGCTTGCAGGAAGCCCTAGCTTCAGCTGTCAGTGCCGAGAGAACGTGCATGATGGTGCAGGCTTAGACTTCCGGTACTCATGATGGAGGCCGGAGGATCAGAAACTTAAGGTTACCTTCAACTCCATAGAGTTCAGGGCCACCATGAGCTACAGGGGTCCTGTCTCAAAAGAGAGAAGGAAAGAAGGAAGGAAGATGGAAAAGAAAAGGAAGGCAAAGCCACAGAATGCGTTCCAGAAACAGAAGCTATGGCCCTGGAGAGTGGCCAAGGGACACTCCGAGAAGAGGAGGAAAGGAAGCTGAGGACGGTCGCGGAGGTCAGCCATCTGGGCTGCAGCCTATCTGAGGCTTTCTTCGAAAGTGGAACTGTTAAACGAGCCAATGGTCTAACTTCAGGAGATCCAGGAAGAAGTTGAAATGAATATAAGGGCTTAGAGAAAAGCAAGCAAAAGGAGATTAGATTAACAACTAACCCTAAGAAAACAAACGGTCTATAAAAAGGAAAGGTAGTCATGGCTTCCTACCTGGCTCAGCTGTGAATGAGTCATATATACTAATCCTGCCAATATTAGAGTGACAGGGGCTGGTGAGATGGCTCTAGAGGTAACTGGATGACGGTAGATGGGGAGCCAGCTCCCCAAAGTTGTCCACTCATCTTTACCGGAGCACCCACTCACATTCACAGACAATAAACAAAAATCATATCTGAAAAATCCCTAGGGATGGGGACTGTGTTAGAGCACTTGCTAAGGGACATGTGAGGTCCTGGGTTTGATTCCCAGACCTGGGGTCAGGGGAGAGGGGGCTACCTTTTTTTTTTTTTCTTTTCTTTTTTTCGGAGCTGGGGGCCGAACTCAGGGCCTCGAGATTGCTAGGCAAGCGCTCTACCACTGAGCTAAATCCCCAACCCCAGGGGGGCTACCTTTTGATGCTCACACAGAGGTTAGACGTGCTCACACAGGGGAAGGCGGCGGGCGGGGGGGTGGTTTACAGAACTTGCTAATTTCTGAGATGCACACTGCCTTTGAAAATGACTTCAAGCTATCCATGTTGTGACGGTGAGCATGCGTTTGGACAGAGACGACAGAGAGAGCTGGGAGAGGCGGTATACACCTGTGATCCCACCCATGGGACAGAGGCAGGAAGTGAGCTTGCCTTGAGCGTGCGTTGATTCCCTGCCCCTGCTTCCTCCTGACTGCTGGGATTACAGACATGAGCCATTGCGCTAAGCCTATTTGATTCATTTCAATTATGTGTACAGATAATTCAGATTTTTTTTAAAAGTTACAGGAAAACGTGCAAGTGAAAAGCTAGGCATGAAGGCACAAGCCTGAAATCCAAGCATCTGGGAGGTGGAGGCAAGGTAACCAGGAGTTCAAGGCCAGCCTGGGTTACATGAGACCCTGTCTGAAAATAACGTAATGGGACTGAAGCTGCCCCAAACTGTGCTTGGCACGCAGCCCGTGTGCTGCTAATTCTTTGGTGATAAAGCCAGGTATTCGGTGTTCACTCAGCACTGGGAAAGAGGTGGCTCTGACAACTGTTCTGGATGTAGGGTGTTATCGGACATCTGTGGCATGTGAGTGGCTGGGCCAGGTGAGTGGGCATTTACCATGCCGTGACTGTGCTTTCCTATGCATTCTGGGAGGCTCTGGGAGGAGTGGGTGGTACTCACGCTGCCTGGCCTCGGGTTGACCTCTGAGCCCCTGTAAGTGGTCCAGCGGGAGGTTTCTTTGTTCAGCTCCTTGTACTTTCCTTTAAAGACTCGCTCAATGTCCGTGAGAGAGAAGGCACAGACTGCTGAGCTCCTGGTCCCACCAACCTGCCTGAAGACAGCCAGAGAAGGCGTTCACTGTGGTTCCTTGGCTTTGCAGTCACTGCCTCTCCAGCCCCAGTAGAGCTCAGCGGAATCTCAGCAGGCCTGGAGGGCAGCAGGGAGGCAGGCCAACCTCTGGAGGCTTCTTTTTCCCTTGTTCATGGTGATAAGGACCCGAAAGCCCCATAGAGTTGCCTAAGGCCTGGCTGGAAGCCCATCGCAGGAGCTGAAATCTGAAATCTGATTGTTTCTAATGAGGATTAATTGGGGCATAGGCCCTGGGGTGGCCCTTGCCTATCCTGCCCAGGCTGGGCTGTGCCCACAGGAAGAGTGGTAGAACCGGCTTCCTTCATGGTCCTCAGACAATGAGCCCCGACTTTGTCTCTTCTGCTGGTCTGTGTTGAACCAATATGTCTTCTCAGTCTCCTCCATACGCTGACTGGGCTCTCCATTCTCATCTCACTGATGACAGACCCTGCACAGCAGAAACCTTTGCTTCCTGATACATTGTAACAGATGTCTGAACACCGTGGTGCCAGACGGTGGCTGAGGGACCTTTGGACCTTTCTTGGTCTCTGAGCAAGGCCTTCTTCCTGTTTTCTCAATCTCAGGGATAGACTATGGCCATTAGGAAGCTGGGTGCTAAGTTTGTGACTAGTTTTCCGATAGCATTTGACCTTGACAGACCCTCTCCCTACCTTTCTGGTAATTTTCTTTTACTTCTATTTCCTAATCTAATTGATGGGTCCTGTTTGTCTTAAGACATTCTCTGGTAGCCGAGGTTATCCTCACTATGGAGCTGAGAATGACCCGCTCCTCCTCTGTCTTTTCTTCCCATGCACCACCATCCCTGACTTAGGTGGTGCTGGAGAGCAAACCCAGGGCTCTGTACATGCTAGGCAAGTGCTCTACCCACTGAGCTACATCCCCAACCCTTGTTTAATTTTTAAGACATTAGCCCTTGAACTCCTGATCTTCCTTCCTCATCACCACATCTTGCTTTATTTTATCGATGTTTTGCTTTGAGACAAGCTCTCTGTGTCGAGCCCAAACTGGGCTCCAATTCCTTAGCCTCTGGCCTCCACCTTCCTAGAGCCGAGAACACAGGCATGCACCACGATGCTCGATATTTTTGCTGATTTTTAGTGTCCGCCTTCCAGCCAGAATGAAGCTAGTCTCTGAGTGAGAGACAGTAGGATTCCCCCGGTCTGGTGATGCTCAAATGCCTTCGCAAGTAAAGCCCAGAATGTAAAGTAGGCTCTATCCGCTCCCGCCTCCCTGGAATGCAGCCCTCCTTTTCCCTGCCTTGCTGCTCACCACTGGGAGGTAAAGACTGCATAGATGCGGGGAACAGAGGGAGAATCGGCGGGCAGCAGGACCGCGTGGCGGATGATGTTGAATGGCAGCTGCCCTGGCTGAGCGCAGAGCAGCTGGGCTTTCAGGAAGGTGGTCCACTTCTTCTGCAGCAGCTTTTCACCGCCTACGTCGTTCTGCGGGAACCGGTGGAGTCAAGGCCTTGTAGCGAGTGAACCCGCCCAACCCACCTCTTCCCCATTCCCATTGGCTCCCAAGCAGCCAGCCCTCCTCCAGACCAGGGGTGGGGGATGGGGGCAGACCTTGCAGACTCGAGCCACCCTGGATGTGTACAGCTCCTCAAAGAAGTCAAACTCGCTGGCTGTCTCCTCAAAGAAGAAATAGACGACCTGGGTAGATGGGATGGCTGCCACGAAGGAGGCGTCCGCTGCGGGGGCAGGACAGACAGGCTTAGGGGATGCTCAGGGTTCCCTTGGTGACATTGTAGGATGGATTCCGAGGGCCAGGGCAGAGGTTGTCTCCCATCCCATGGCCTGTTGAGATATATGTACTTTTTTCCTTTTTGAGACAGGCTCTGACTGGCTTGAAACTCACTGTGTAAAAGGGAGGCTGGCCTCCCTTTATAGAGATCCACCTGATCTACCTCTGCCTTCCAAATGTTGGGATTAAAGGTATGGACCACCCCAGCCAGCAGGAGTACTTTAATTCATTTTCCAAAAGAGAGCTGAATGAATGAAAACAAATCCCAGACCTAGGGTCAGGAAAGGAGCTCAAACTTATGTTGAATGGGAATCAGGGGCTTACGGTGCAGCCAGCGTAGGAAGATGTCAGTCTTGAGAACAGGCTGGGATCCCAGTGTCCGCATCAGGATGGGTTCGCTGCCCAGGAAGTTGTTCATGGTGCCAGAATAAAGCATCCCATCTAAGACCAGGGAGAGGAAGGAGAAGCAAGTATCAGGGCTGCCCGCCCTCCTCAGAATGCCTTCCTACTATTCTTTCCCTCTTGCAGAATCCCACAGCAGAGCTCATACTGCCCCCCACCACCACCACACACACACCCAGCATCCTTCAGATCCCTCTGCCCACAGGCAATGGCCTGTGTAGACTTCTGTATTCAGCACTTGGCAGCCTTTCTCTGGTCCTTCCTCAAACACCAATCCCAGAGAAATGACTGACTTGTGCTCACACACCTCGGGTCCCTGTTTATCTTTTAAGTCTGCTCAAAAGGCAATAGCCATCTCCTGTAGGAAACCAGGGTGGGAGGTGTGTGATGACTCGTGGCCAGGCAGAGGCACAGGACTTTGTCATAGCCACTTCTGCTCCACACGTAGGCCATTCAGAAGAGTCATCCCTGCCATGCAAAGTGCTTAAACAAGCGGACGAACCTCAGGGGTCACCTGGTGCCATTGGGCTTTGTATCTACCCACGTGGACTTCCTTGCACCCCTTTGGGGACAGTTTCAGAAGGGGTAGTGACTGGGCTGCCTGGTTCTCCCTCTGATCCTGCCCTGGCTCTGAGGCTCCTGGTTTGCTCTGCCCCTTTCTTTGGAAAATTATCATATCTCACTTTCCTTAGAGTTACTACAAAAGGGAAGTTTCAAGACAGCCTGCAAAGCCTAGCACTCACCGACCAAGACAGCTGTGTGCTTGTGAACAGGGTCAAAGGGACTTTGACCCTTCCCATCCATGACCTTGTCCTTCAAGATGGGCAACAGGAAGGAATCTTGGAGTTCCTAGAGGGGGGAAGAGGCTGGGAGCCCAGAATGCCAGGGTCGCACGTCTGAGAGATGAGGAGCATGAGGAAGTAAAAGGGACAGAGAGGGAAATTGGTCTGGGGCTAAGAATCTTCCGAGGGTCCTCAGGGACCAGAGATTCCCAAACCTTCGGAGGACAGGCTGGGGCGGGTGTGAAGAGAGGTGGGGGGAGGGGCGCTGTGAGCAAGTGGAGTATCCGACTACTCACAATGAAGGTGCAGGCGGGGCTGAAGGCAAAAGTCCCGCAGGCATAGAGGTGAGTGGCATTGTAAGAGACCAGCACACGAATGAAGTTGAAACACTGTGTCTAGGGAGAAGCAGAGAAGTCAGGCTGTCAGACTAATTACCCGCCTCCTGGGGTCTTAGAGGATGTTCCCCCATCCAGCATCCGCAGTGGAGAGAACAGCTGAGATCAAGAAACGACAGGATAATCACAGGAACAGGTCCTCCTCCACCCACCCCTGTGGTCACCAGGGATGGTCTCTGTACATCAGGGTTCTGTCCCCTCCCCTCTCCTGCCACCTGTGTTTACCTCACTGCTTTTCTTCTTAAAGGCACATTCGTTCTTTTTTTTCTCACTGGCTGGCCAGGGTATCTAAAGTGGAGAGTTGAAAGGGGTAGATGAAAGGAAAGATCTTTGGATTTTTCTGTAAGCCACCCCCACCCCCGTCCCCCCGCACACCGCAGCTCTGATGTATAACCACCAGCAAGTGCTTAGTGATGTTCTGGTAGGCAGTCATAATGCCAATTTGATCAGGACCATAACTTCCATAGTGTTAGGATTCATCAGGACATGGCTCTGTGGCAGAACCAGATAGATCTGGAGTTCAAATTAAGGCTCGGCCACCAACTCAACTGAGCACTCTGGCTCCATTTCACAGCCCGTTGGTTACAGCCAGAATGCGTGTGTAAGTGCCTGGCATACACAGCAGTGGTTATAAACCAAACATTTCCTGGGGGAGCCTGTCAACCCCTCAGAGAAACTGCAGAGGAGGGGTGCAGATATCAGACCCCACATATGGCGAAGATCAAGAGACCACGCACTGAGAAGGAGCCATGACAGGTGACTTCTTCCTCCCCCATCCCCCTCCCCTCACATCGATGCCATGAGGGCGAGGATAACTCAGGAATCTCGGATTTCTCTCTCATAGGTGCACATCAAATTATTTGAGTCACTGATTTGCATCAATGTTTTAAATCTCCTAAGCCAGTGATTTCTGTATCAGCCATTTGAGTGGCTGATGTCACTGTGAGGCCACCGCAGCATGTCCCTTCTGTCACTGCTGATTCAGAGTGGCAGGTGGCTGTTCATATGGAAGAAGAGCTGGTCCAGGGAAGCTGCTGGCCTGGACCCAAGTCCCTGGCCTCCTCACCATGTTCCTTAGCCTTGGGATTCCTGGATTCTCGATATTCAGGGCCAAGATGGCCTCCCGAGCCCCCACATACAGAGTGTTGCCATCTCCACTCAGGAGCAGGGTGTCAAAGTCCCGGAGGCCTTTTTGTTGAAAGAAGCTGAGGGCCCTGTGCCCATCTCCTGTTGGGAGGCAGTGATAAGGAGAGGATGAGGAGGAGCTGTGAGCAGTAGCTGATCTCTGAGGCAGAGGTGGGGGAGGGTGGCAGGCCTCAGCAGCTGCGTCCCACTCCCGAGATCACTCTTCACTGGCAGACCCCCCCCCCAGTTTCCTGCACCCCCAATAGCAGGCATCTGAACTTTGTGTGCTGAGTCCCCAGAAGAGAAAAGTGCCCAAGATAGGGTAGTGATAGCTTCAGGCTGTTGCAAGGACTGGGGGGAGAGCCTGCTCAAGACACAGACATGAAGTGAGGTAGAAAATACATTCTTAGAGCTTCCAGGGACTAGCCACTACCCAAAGACTATACATGGACTGACCCTGGGCTCCAACTGCATAGATAGCAATGAATAACCTTGTTGGGGCACACACACACACAAAAAAGGAGATGATGCATTCTCAGGCCTGGAGGGTTCAGTGAGGCAGGATAAGAGAGGGAAGAGCTGACAGGTAGACACAGAAAGGGGTTCTCAACCACAAGCAGCAGAGGTAGCTGTCATTTGCCACAAGACTTATCATGGTTACAGATTCCTGCCACCCCCATTTCCTCT
The DNA here is from genome assembly GCF_011064425.1 of Rattus rattus. Classification (NCBI taxonomy): domain Eukaryota; kingdom Metazoa; phylum Chordata; class Mammalia; order Rodentia; family Muridae; genus Rattus; species Rattus rattus. The sequence goes on along the minus strand of NC_046156.1, from coordinate 65,110,004 downwards.
GTTTCCTCCCCTTGCCCTGTTATAAGAATTGCCCGTCACTAGCAGGGCTGCGGCTGAAAACGCTGCTTCCTCTGTCTCTGAGGCCCATCAGCGTGGGCATGCCGCGGTGCCACCTGGTGCCGAATATGTTGGTTAGTAGAGCATATTTGCTACCTAGCCTCATGGAGTGTATGGGCTCCTGCCACACGGGCCCATCAGCAGGGAGGAGTGAGCACTTCAGAAATTCTCTCGTGAGCACGTTTGGCCTTTTACTTTAGTCAGAGGACAACCTGGTTGTTACTGTTTTGTCCTCAGGAAATTTGGGGGCCAAGAGGACTCTGAAAACAAAATGGGAAAAGGTGCTACATAGGTTGGCCTCCCCTCAACTCTGAAGAGGGCTCCTCCTTGTTTGTCCCCTTGAAATGCAGCCTTGTTTGTGTCTGCACTCCTGTCCCACCCAGAGATGCCCTCTCTTTCTGCTGGCCGGTCCACCGCCTTTACCATTTTGCCTCAGAAGGATGCTAAGCTATAACTGTGAACCGAACTGCCTTACTTCTGTATTCGTGAGCGAGGGGTGTGTGTGTGTGTGTGTGTGTGTGTGTGTGTGTGTGTGTGTGTGTGCCAGTGCATGTGTGTGTGTGTGGGTGACTTCCCCTGGGGCATTTCCTGGAACTAAAGGTGTCAGAAGCCCAACAGCCTTATCAAGAAACCATTTTGACTGGGTGAGCTGCTAGGATCCCTTCTCCTGGTGCCCATCCTACTGGACAGGATCTGGCCTGGTGTGGCCTCTGCCATTGGCTCGGGCTTCCAGCTCCTCAGACAATCTAGCCTGAACTTTGGCTTTAGGGCTCCTGGTGCTGAGAAAGTAGTCAGGAATTTAAGGTTCCCTGCTTGGTTACAGTGACACTCGAGGGAGAGAAACTTGGCAGAGACGGGAGGGTGACAGTGACCCTTCCTTCCCTTCCATACCAACGTGTGCCTCGAGTAGCCTCCTCTTCTCCCAGGCCCCCCGAGGCTACCTGACATCTGTTTCTCCCTCCTGTTTCATTCTCTCTGGCACACTCTTCTCCTTCCTCAGCCCCTTCATCGCTACCACGCATCCATGCCGCCCAGGTAGCAGACACTTACCTGCATGGTACTTGACTCTGGGCACGGGTCCCTGCCCACCAGTCCCGGAAGCTGGTGGCAGTGACAGCAGCAGGAACAGTTGGAAGAAAAAAACACTCAGGAGACTCCAGGGGTCTTGGCCCAGGGATGGTACGGCCATGGTCATCCGGAGACAGTCACCAGATGGTTCTGAGGAAACAGGCACTTTCTGGGTTAGCCATGCTTTACCACACCCTTCCTGAGGGCCAATAGGAGATGCCTGGGGGGGCAGAAGTTCCTCTCTGGAAGGGCCCTCGGACTCTCACTTCCATGCATTCCCAGATTCGATGTTGCCTGCTGATGCCCTCTGTGCAGGGTGCTGCTGTGGCCTACGCTGTGCCTCTGGTCTCCTACTATTAAAAAACTACCTTACCATTTCTCACCTGCCTCACAGGAAACTTCCTTCTCACTCTTGCCCCTTAGTATTTCCTGGCCCTAGACTCCAGAGCTCTGATCATCTCTGGCCGTGGGCAAAGGGTTTCTGGGGAGCTAGGTCCTGTATGCAAAAGGTAGAGTCCCCAGGCTGGCCTGCCACTCGGCACTGTGACACCTCATACCCCGCTACTCACCTCAACCCAGGCAGACAGCCTACCCTCTCCCCCAGCCCCAGGGGCTCTGACTCTTGCTTAATTGAGCCCATCTAGCCTTCCTCTTAGGGGTAGGGGCATGTCAGTCTATCTACCAGTCTGGCCAGTCCTCTGATTTCCTGGGAGGGGCCGGGGCGGGAGTCACTGGTAGACTCTTAATTTCTCCAGCCCCCCTGTCTCTGTTGTCTGCCTCCTTGGAGCTCTGCATCAGCCTCCCTGTGACCACTGAATGCAAGTCCCCCTCACTCCCCACCATTATCTCACATACCCTTGAGCCAGCCACACGGAGAAGTCCTGTGTTCAAACCCTGAATCAGGGTGCCATCCAAGGCAAGGAAGGGGGTCCGGGCAAGGAAAGCAGGCTCAGCCTGGCTGGAATGGGAGCGCGGCCCTCCAGGCACCCATCCTGCCAGAGCCAGTGTGGGTTTCAGGCCAGGGAAACCAGAATTTCTACCTCGAGTTGTGACAGATCCTGGCTGGCTTGGGCGGAAGTTGGTGGATCAGGGCGGGGAGACTGGTGGAGGGGGGAAGTGGGGGTGAGGCTTGCAGGCCTTGCAGGAGACACACCTCCCTCCCTCCTTAGTCTCTCCAGAAATTAAGAGTTCCTTTTAGGCCAGTTCAGTGATGCCTTGTTTCTCTAGCACATCACTTCCAGTCTAACCAGCCTAAGCTGCAGACTCCTCTTGCTCAAGAGAGCTCAGTATGACATTGTCATTTCTATTCTTTTCTTCCCCATAGTGGGGTTCCCCGACTGCCACATACTGCGACTTCTCCACCTCCCACACCCAGAGGGACCACATTCTTGAAAGGTTACACATTTAAAGCCGGGCATGGTGGCACATACCTCTAATGTCAGCACTCAGAAGGCAGAGGCAGGCAGATCTGTCTCTGAGTTCAAGGCCAGCCTGGTCTACAGAGTGAGCTACCGGACATCCAGGGCTACAGAGTGAAACCCTGTCTCAAAACAAATAAACAAGAAAAGAAAAACACCTTACGTTTGTATTCGATTTTTCCCCCTATGGCTTTGCTTGAGGAAGCCCTAGTAATTTAATGTCTCAGTGGGAAATTCAAGAAATTTCCCATCTGAGCTCATGTTTCATGGGATACACTTTGGAGTTGAGACACCCAGCTGGAATGGTGGCTGGTTCCTCCTCCCCAAAGGTTCCAGGAAAACCTCATAACGCAGGGTTAATGAGTAACCAAGGGCTCCTGGGCCAATAAAGAGTGGTTGGGCTGCTGCCCACTCACTCAGGTCAGCTGACTTCAGGTTAAAGAGCACAATGACCCAAGGCTGGTCTACCTCCAAGACATACCCTGTCTTCATCCTAAACACAATTCTCACTGACCACTGTAGGCTATCCTCCACCCTTCGGTCACAGCTCCTAGACTGGAAGCATTCCTCAGTAGAGCCCGCTTGGCTTTCCCTTCATGCTTTTCCCTCTGTTCCCCTTCTCTGCTGTGGCGCAGGAGCTGGGCTCACACAGACTCTCCTGATGGTTACATCGGTCAAAGCTTGCTAAGACACCCCCAAACTCTAATGCTCACTGTGAGAACTCTGCGAATCTCTCTATTCTGACACAATCTCCTGGGTCTCCTTGACCTCTAGCTCAGGCTTGGGAAGCCACCACCCCAGGGCCTCTCTTTGGAGACAGATTGCCCTATCTGGGTCACAGGGAGGAGCTGTGACAGGGGAACCAGAGGAACAGCTCTAATGCCATCTCTCTACTCTGTTTCTGTCCTTGGACCTCCTCACAAGACCAAGTGGTCTCCCAGTCCCTCTGACGATGTGAAGAGCTCTCACTGGTCTTCAGGCTTCCCAACTTTAGCAGGCAGGCTCCATTCCAGTCTTCTTGCACAGAGAAGGGAAGTGCAGCTGGGGTGGCTGGACAGCCTGGTGCCCATCTACTTCAGACCTGTCTAATTCGGAAGCTCTCCCTACATGGCTGGCTCCTTCAGTCCCATCTCCTGCCCTGCTGGATTAACTCAGCTCAGAACTGCTCCAGAGGGAGTAAGCAGGCATCAGGGTGGGAGGAGCAGGGGCTCTCTTTCCTCCAGTCAGGAACCAATCATTCTGCATAATTCCTGACTGAAAGAACAGAAATCTCCCCGAAGGGAGGCCATCTGATGTCCACTTCAGCCTAGGTGCCCCTGGGTGTCACCCACTCTCACAGTGCCTTTCAGGTCAAGCTCAGAAGAGAAAGGCAGATGGGAGAGAGGTCCATGGCCCCAACAGCTGGTCTCTCTCACCCCTGAACCTCACCTGTACATTCACACAGGGCCCTGCCTTCAGAAGAGGCCATGCTGGATATGTCCTCCTGCTGTTGTTGTCTAGAGACAACATTTAATTTTTTTTTTAAAGAGGACTACATTTTCATTCACACTGGGCCCCACAAATGATGTAGCAGGTTCTGCTTCCAAGACACTCAGAGCTGGCAAGCCATGCACCCTCCCTCACTACACGAATGAGGAAACCAAGACCAGTGACCGGAAGCATCTGAGGCAGGATTGGCAGCAGGCAGCAAGCAATAGAACGGTGGTTCTCAACCTGTGGGATGCAATCCCCTTTATAGGGGGTGGGTGGGTGGGTGGGGGATGGTTCAAATGACCCTTTCATAGGGTCACCTAAGACTATCAGAAAGCACAGATATTTACATTACGAATCGTAACAGTAGCAAAATCACAGTTATGAAGTAGCAATGAAAATAATTTCATGGTCGGGGGGTCACCACAATATGAGCAATTGTATCAAAGGGTCATGGTATTAGGAAGGTTGGGAATCACTGTTATAGAGAAAAAAAAAAAAAAAGCCATCTTCCCTGCCCCTGCTCTCCCAAGCCAATTCTCCATAAGCCCTGGAGCTCAGCCTGGGGAAACCCCAGGAAATCACAGCATTAAACTTAAGCTCCTCTGTCAGATTCCAGTCCTCCCAAGTCCTCCCCTCAACCCCTAGACCACAGAGGAGAGTAGCCCCTTCCTGTGGGACTTGATCACCAAAAGTAGAGGTGGGGAGCAGGGGTGAGGAGGGATGGATTGCAGAGGGTCAGGTCCTCATCCTACCCCTTGCCACTCTGGAGCCCCTGCCTTGCACGGATTCTTTACGGAGCCAGCACGGAAGCCACCCCTGGCTTCATCAGTGACCTGGCATGTCCAGTGTCCCCAGACTCCTTCTCTTCCTAGTCTTGGGGCAGCCCTTAGGAGAGCAGGGTCTTAGGAAACAACCGTTTCCATCCCCCCTTTCAACCCCTGGCCCTGCCCCTTTTTTATGATTGTAGCAGTCAAATCAACTTACATGGATTTGAATACCTGCTGTTGGGGGGGGGTTCACTAAGGATGCCCCCACTCTGTGTCCCTAGCACCACTTACATACACACATATCTCTTCCTGTCCCTGCAGGTCTCAGCATTCTTACCAACACACGCGTACACACACACACACACACACACACACACACACACACACACACTCCATCAACCTAACCCCTTACCCAGTGCCTCTTGGGCTCCCTCTCCCAGTCTGACCAGTGCTGGAAGCCTGCGTTGAGCATTACACACAATGGTCTGACTTCTCTGTCTGCCCCTCCTCAGGGTAGAGTCAGCGCCAGACAATGGCCCGCCCCTCTGTTCCGCACTGTCTGTCGGCTCCCCTGCTTCTTACCTGGAGCTCGGGATTCCGCTGTGCTTCCCTCCCCCTGGAATGCCAGGCGCTTGGCTTTCCGGTCTCTGAGTGCCTCCTTCCCGCCACCCTCCCACCCCCATCCTCAACCCCATCCCACCTCTCTGGTCCTTAGTCACCATGGCGACCGCATCTCTAAGTGGGAGGGACTAGAATCTCCCCATATTCTTCCTCCTCCTCTCCTGTCCCACGGTGCCCCACTTCTGTGGCTCCTGGATTCTCATTTGTGGAGGCAGGACCCCAGATGTGGCAAGGGGCGGGGGATACTCTAACCCCTTGGTCCCCGCCAAGCTCCTTTGCCCACCCTCAGGCAGTCACCAGTGTGCAGATAATCTCGTGTAAAGGAGGCAAGCCCCTTTACGGCCAGTTTCTCTTCATCTCTGGCTTTCCTAGGTACTGCAAATGCACAGGCAAGATGTACCTGGACACTAGCCAACCACCTACAGCCGGAGTTTACCAACAAGGATGCATACAAACATAAATACATGTACGCAGGGGTCTCCACCAAGATGCTTAGGAAACCATCTTCATCAATAGCCTGACCTCTGCTCTTCTCAGGTTCAGGTCCTGCATTCCCTTCCTAAGCCTCCTTACTAAGATAGTGCTGTCTCCAGAAGCTCTCAACAATAGGCCCTGAGACCAACTAGAAGGGGAAAAAGTCTGTGATGTAAGAGGCAGACTTCAGAAAAGAACTTCCCAAAAGTCTAACAGTAAATAGGAACAGGAGATTAGAAACAACCGTGACCTGGATTCCTTCTTGTTTGGGAAACAACAGAGGTGAGCAGAGGTTTGGGGAAAGTTTTAGAAGCTGCCTGTTCTTGAGTTACCCTGACATCAGAACTCCTTCTGTCTCTGCAGGATCTTTCTTTAAGAAAGTGGGGGACTAAAAGAGACTGACTCTAAAGGCTGCTTTCTAGGGGTGCAGGACTCATGGGTGTAAGAAACAGGGTCTCTGGGTGCAATCTGGTGAGCTGATAACTGTGTGATCCCAGGTTGGACATTTGCTTTCTCTGACTCCCATAAGTAAAAGAAGGGCTCTTCAGGCCATGGTGAGCAGCCTGGTTCCTCTGCAGATTTCGTAGTATTTTTAGGAAAAAGGAAGTGAGTGCCCTGGAGGGGCAGCAGACTTTGATCCCGGTTCCCTTTTGAGTCTAGGCTGAGATGGGGTAAGCATTTCCTTCCAGGCTGTGATGATGAAGACACGCCTGTGCTGGTACTTTCTAGTAGAAGCGGCTTCAGCAGGGCCACCTGCGTGCTCCTATTTCTGAGCTGCCACCTTTGCGTTCCTGCATCCTAGGCATGGGGTTTCTGTCCCCTTGCTCAGGTGTTCTCTCAGGTACTTGAGGAAAAAGCAAGGTTGGTGCAGAAGAACCCATCCCACAAGGTCCTGAACTCCGAGAGACTTCCCCAGTCTGGGAAGATTGGAATGGAAGGGACTGCCTACCCTAGTGACCCAAGGAAAGGGGTGCCTACGAGTCTCTGGGTCTCCCCAGCCTTACCCTGGAGCTAAGATATCCAAACACGAGAACAGGGGTTTTATTCTTGAGTGACTGTGGCTGGAAAGGGGACGGGTTGAGTGACCTGACACCAACCAGAGTCTGGTTCCCAACTCTCACAGAGAAAGAAAAGAGCCATTGCCTCTGCCGTGATGGATGCGTTCTGTTCCCTCTGGTTGCCTAACCTCAGTTTCTCCAGCTGTGGGAAGATGAGGTAGCCAGTTCTGTTGATTGTGGGGAGGGCAGCGAGTGGCTTATGGGGTTTAGCAAATGAAGGTCTCTGGGGGAAATGAGACTGGGAGGGAAGTGAAAAGACCCAGGCAAATTGTGGCTGAAGAATCATTCCATAAAGATTCCTGGGGATGCCCTGCCCCACCCCCAGCCCTCACAGAGACACCCCCCACCACCACCATGATGTCCTGAAGCAGGCACACACACACTCCATGTCCTGGCATCCCACTCCCATGCCACCCCCAGGGATCATGGGTCCCTCGCCCACCACTTTCACACCTTACCCCCAGCAGTACAGACCCCTAACCCAGGCGTCCGAAACTTCCAGCAGAGTCTGTACCCGGCAGGGGCGGAGCGAGGGCAGGCATGGTAGGGGAGAGGGCCTGCCAGCCCCCTCCAGTGCCCCAGTTCCCAGGCAGCTCTTAAAGAGACCAGGGAGAATTAGCCAGGGGCAGCTTAAGAGGTGAATGTAGGGGAAAGTAGCAGTGTGAGAACTTGACCCCACTCCACCTTCCCCAAAAGTTCCTAGACTGTCCTGTTCCTCGCCCAGGGAGGACTGCCGTGTTGGCCACCCGGCTCTGACCACTGACTCCCACATCCTGGTCCTTGTTTCCTTTGGGCTCTTGCCCACTACCTCCCCTCCCCCATACCCATGCCACCTCGCTCTCTAGTGAGGAGTGCCAACTGGCACTGACTGGAACGAGGTATGGAGAACAAGCCCAAGAAGGGGAAAGACCTGAGACGGAGTTGTGCGTGTTGTGGGCAGAGTGGGATCCCCCACAGTCAGTCTGGAGGGCAAGGGACTTTTCTCAGGGACATCCACAAGACCCCATTTCCCTGTCCGTCAGGATCTGGAGAGACTGAGGGAGGGAGAGCCCTGGACACCCTCCCTTCCTACTTCTGATGACCATTGATCTTGTGACAAGGAAGAGAAATGTAATCCCAGTTTAGGATGTAGAGTCTGAAAGATTAGAAGTTCAAGGCGATAGTATGTGGTAGCCCAGACCTTTAGTCCCAGTGGACACAGGCAGATCTTTGTGTGTTCCAGGCTAGCCTGGCCTACATAGTGAGTTGCAGGCCAGCCAGAGTTGTCTGGTGAGGCCGTGTCTCAAAGCAAATAAACAAAACAAGATATACAACAAACAAAAAGGATGTTCAAGGCCAGGCTGGGGCTACAGGAGACCTTATCTCAAAAAGAAAAGACTGTGCGAAACTGGCTCCGTTCAGAAAGAGATTGGCATGCAAGCTCAAGGACCTGAGTTTGATTCCCAAGCAGCCCTGTAAAAAAGTCAGGTGTAGCAATGAGCCCCTAGAATTCCAGTTCTGAGAAGGAGACAGAAGAATCCTGGGTCTTGCTAGCCAGCCAGTCTCGCTCAGCTGGTGAGCTCTTGGTTCAGTGAGACATCCTGTCTAGAAAAAAATAAGGTGGATAATGGGGCTGGAGAGATGCCCAGGGGTTAAGAGCACTGAGAGAGGGGAGAGAGAGAGAGAGAGAGAGAGAGAGAGAGAGAGAGAGAGAGAGAGAGAGAGGGAGAGGGGGGGGGGGGAGGAGGAGGGGGGCAGGGGAGGGGAGGGGAGGATGAAGAGGAGAAGAGAAGAGAAGAGAAGAGAAGAGAAGAGAAGAGAAGAGAAGAGAAGAGAAGAGAAGAGAAGAGAAGAAAAGGGCTGGAGAGACGGCTCAGTGGTTTAGAGCACTGATTGCTTTTCCAGAGGTCCTGAGTTCAAATCCCAGCAACCACATGGTGGCTCACAACCATCTGTAATGGGATCCAATGCCCTTTTCTGGTGTGTCTGAAGATATAATAAATAAATAGATCTTTTAAAAAAGCAAAGAAAAAGAAATCTGGGTGTTGACACAGGCCTTTAATCCCAGTCTCAAGGAATCTGACACTTCTGGCCTCTGTGGGAACCCCACACGTGGTACACAGACATGCATGCAGGCAAAATACCTATACACCCAAAAGAGACAAATGTAATAATAAATTTTATAAAGGAGGGAAAGAGAGAATAAAAACGGAGGAAAAGAGAGAATAAAAAAGGAAGGAAGGAAGGAAGGAAGGAAGGAAGGAAGGAAGGAAGGAAGGAAGGAAGAAAAAACCCTTGGTAGAATTCCTAAGTCCCAGCTTCAGGATCTAAAGTAGAAGATAGCTCAGTCAGTGAAGTGTTTGCCTCATAAACACAAAGACATGACTTCCATTTCCAGAATCCACAGAAAAATTATAGGTGCAGTGGTGCATTCTGGGAATGCCAGCACTGGGGAGGCAGAGATAGGAGGGTCTTTGGGCTCACTAACCTGTGATCTAGCCTAATTGGTGAGCTCTAGGCCAATGTCAGACCTTGTCCTAAAGGAGGTGAAGTGGCTTCCTGAGGATGATGCTAAAGATTTCTCCGGGCTCTGTGCACATACATGCACATACATGCGCACACAGGTGCACACACACACACACACACACACACACACACACACACACACACACACAATTCCCAGGAAAAAAATATACTGCTCCTCTAGAGGACCCAAGTTTGGACCCCAGTATCCTCAACTGGTGACTCACAGCACATGTCTCTCCAGCTCCAGGAATCTGATAACCTCTTCTGGTTTTCACAGGAACCTACATATATGCATGCATGCATGTATACATACATACATACATAATACACATGTACATGTACACATACACACATACACATACATATGGCCAAATATTGTATAAAAATTTTATTGTGTATAAATAGAATAAAATAAATATTTTTAAATATAGATTGACCTTTCCAATGAGCTGAGGTGGGATAAAAGAGACAGCAGAGTCCAGGATGCCTCGGGGGTTCTAAGTCGGGATAACTGGACAAAAGGTGCCGTCGGGGCTGATGGCAAAGATCATAAGAGCATTTGAAAACTGAGGATCAGATTTGCTATGTCACCAAAGACGACTTTAAACTCCTGCTCCCCGCCATCATCTCTCCAGTACTGGGATCACTGGGGAAGCCCCCATGATAGTTGTTCTCCTTAACTTTGAGATGCCATTAGACTTTCTTTCTTTCTTTTTTTTTTTTTTTTGTTCTTTTTTTCGGAGCTGGGGACCGAACCCAGGGCCTTGCGCTTCCTAGGCAAGTGCTCTACTACTGAGCTAAATCCCCAACCCCGCCATTAGACTTTCAAATGGGCATGACAGTCTTCAGGTGAACACTGAAGCAAAGGAGTGGCCTGCGAGTTACTGCTGCACACAAGCTATTCAAAGCCCTGGCTTGGAGGAAGCCTCTCCGATGTGAGTGCAGACAGGGAACTGAGCCCTAGGCACGCCCCGTGGCCCTGTAACCAGAGAGAGAGGAAGAATCATTGAAATTGGCTAAGAACGGTGAGTCACCTGGGACAAACAAGGTCAAGTTAAGTGAAGACTGAGATGTGGTCATTGGGTTAACAGAGTGCATTATGGGGCTTTGGAGACCTTGGCAAGAGCAGCCGGTTGTGGAGCACAGGAAACACAGTAGTAGCTCTGAGTGAGGGGGGAGTCTGAAGAGA